>NW_024070185.1:83374933-83375791 GCF_014754425.2 Oryx dammah | reverse complement strand
CCTCTCTCTGGAAGTTGAGGGACCGCCTACCAGCACACACACAGTCTCTTGCCCCCAGCCCTGCTCCTGCTGGGTCTAAGATCGGAGCCTAGGAGGGCACACTAGCCTGGCCAGCCTCTGGCGGTTCCGCTGAGGCCCAAAGACAGGAGAACCTGTTGGAGCAGTTTGGGCACCAGGATCACCTCCTCTTCCTCCTCAGCCACTTACTTCTGGGTGGGAAGGGGCCTCTGGCTTTTGAAAACTCGGCACAGGGCCAGGTCATGGTCACGGGCAAAGGCCAAGCTTCACCTCCCCCCACCCCATCTTCCTCTGAGAGCAGAAGGTCAAGTCAAAACCAGGGTGGGCCTGTGTCTGGAACACAGAGGAGGGGAACGGGGAAACGTGACGGCCAAAGAGGAGGCGGCAAAGCCACAACACCCACACAGACCCACCATTCTGTCACCCACACTCCTGCCGGGGATGTGCAGGCCGGCCGGGTCCAGGAGCCCCGCTGGGGCCGGGCAGGGGTCCCTGCCTCCCGGACAAGGTGCCGGAGCTCCGGGCTGCGGCGGAGGGTGGGCGCGCCGCCGCCACCTGGCCGGGCCCCACGTCCGTCCCAGCCCCGCCGGCGTCCGAGCCCGCCACTCGCGCGTCTCCCGGGCCCGCGCGGGGAAAGTTCCTGCAACTTCGCGGGGGAGGCGCCGGGCCTGGGCCTCGGGAGCCGGCCTCCGCGGGCCCGCTGTCAGGCGGTCCGGCCTGCTCGGCGCCCCAACTTCCCGGCCCGGCCCCCGCCCGCCGCCCCCCGCGGACCCGCTTTGTGCGCCGCGGCGGTGAGGGGCGCCCGACCGGCCCCGGCCCCCGGCCCCCGCCCCGGGCACA
>NW_024070185.1:83242973-83374533 GCF_014754425.2 Oryx dammah | reverse complement strand
GCACGACAGCCCGCGCGCACCCGGCCGGCGCGTCCACACAAAGCGGGGCGCGCGGTGCAGGGCCGCGCCGGGAGCCGCCCGCCGGCCCGCGGGGCGCAGGGCGCGAGTGTGCGCGGGGAGCGGGCCGCGCGCGGGACACAAAAGGGAATGGACGCGCGGGGGCGGCGGGCGGGGAGCCGCGGCCCCACCGAAGGGACCCCCGGCCGCCGAGCGGCCTCTACGTCAGCGCCCCGGGTGGCGCCGCCTCCGCCCGCCAGCCAGGGCCGCCGCTCCCGCCGCGGGAAGGCGGGCCGGGGACCGCGGGGAAGGCGGGCCGGGGTACCCCTCTGCCGGGGGAGAAAGTGGTCCGGGGGAACCGTGCTGGGGGAGAAGAGGGACCAGAAGACCCTGCCAGGAGAAGGTGGGTCGGGGGACCTGCAGGGAGAGAGAGTGGGCTGGGGAGACCCTGCCAAGGGAGAAAGTGGGCTAGGAGACCCCTGAAGGGGAGAAGGGGAGCTGGAAGGCCGTCACCTGGAAGAAGGTGGGTCAGGGGATTCCTCGGGTAGAAGGTGGCCCGAGGGTGCAAGGGGAAGGCAGGTCTGGGAGACCCCTGGGTGTCGGGGGAGACCCTAGAGGAGGAGAAGGAAGACGTCCTTCCTGGTTAAGAAGGCAGGGGAGCAACTACTTGACTCGAGTTTCTTCTGATAAGCAGCAGAGCAGGGGGGCAGCTTGGGGGCTGTTCCTCCTGTTCCCTCCTCCCTCCTACCTTCCCAACCGAGTTTCTGGCTGGAATACAACTTCCCTTTCTCCCTTATTCCTGGCTGGGGACTACCCTCCCTCCTTCACAAGATCTGTGGACTTCCCTTGATGCTGAGCCCTCAGAGGAGGACATAGTTCAAAGGATCCAGAAGCATGCCGGCACCGGTCAGCTCTGTGAAGAGGAAGAGGTTACCTGCAATTTGAGCTGCCCAGGAGCCCTGGTGGGAGCTCCCAGGCCTGGGAGACCTAATGCGCAGGAAGGACAGCAGGCCCCAGGCCTCCTGTCTGTGTCCCAGACTGCTGAGTTCCACTGGTGGCAACAAGGATATAGGAAGATGAGAAACAAGGATATAGGAGGAGAGGGCTGCCATGTTGCTCTGGGCTAGCGGTCATCTCATCTCACCTATGACGGTCAGGGTCTTTGTGGGCTGGAGGGTGAGGGGTTCAGGCCCTGTCTCTGAGGAATCTTTTCCCAAGGCATTCTATAGCAGACTCTCCCCGGCCTTCTACCCAGCTGCTGCATACTTTGGGCATCCGAGATCATTTCAGGATGCTAGAGCAGAGCTGGCTCCTAATTCAAAGTAAGAAACCTGTCTGTGCTCCCTCACTCTCTTGGTCTTCATCGTCCCTGTATGGTGCTAGGAGATGCCGGCCGCCACAAGCACAGAATTCCAGATTTGGGGCAGGAAACCCGGGCCAGCTCACTTCACAGAAGCATCCCTGACAGGTACCCTACCAAGGCCTACAGCTCCTAAGGGTCACTTGCTCCACTTGTAGGCAGCTCAGTTTGAAACCCTCTCTTCTGTTGAGTCAAAATCTGCCTTCATATTGTTGCCTAGCTTCCCTCTACAGGTCACCCCTCAGCTGCAGCCTGAGCAATGCCCAGAGCTGGGCCTTAGCTGGGAGGGACTAGGTGAGAGTGGGAAAAAGAAGCTGGAGAAAGGGGAAGTAAGGAGAAAGGAATTATCTCCCCCCAACATACATACACACACACTCTTACACATTGGTGAGCCGCCCAGGATCTGGACTACCTTCTTATCTGAATTCCAGCTGTTATCCTCCCTTCCAGAGTCCTTCCTTCTGATCCTTCTGATGATGAGCTGGATGGCCCTAAAAAGGGAATAACTATTAAGCATTGTCCACAATTAACACCCTGATGTGAATTGGTTCAAGTAAACAGTGCTCAGCCAGTAGATCAAAGTCTACAAGGAGGCCCAAAGAGCCTGGCCTGGGCACTGCTGACTTACCTTCTCCCATGGCAGTACTGAATTGGCTTCCCTGGTGCTTCAAAGAATGGGCTTCCCTGGTGCTTCTTTACAGGCAGGTAAAGAATCTGCCTGCAATGCAGGAGACCTAGGTTTAATTCCTGGGTCAGGAAGATGCCCTGGAGAAGCGAATGGCTACCCACTCCAGTACTCTTGCCTGGAGAATCCCATGGACAGAGGAGCCTAGTGGGCTACAGTCCATGGGGTCACAAAGAGTCAGACATGACTGAGGGATGAACAGTTTCACTACTTTTCACTTTTCATGGCAGTACTGAAGCACTTAAACCAGCAATATCCCCATCCCCCCAACTTGTCATCTATTGGAGCCAGAAACTTCTGGAGACCAACTTGACTGTTCCAGGGGAAGCCAACCTGACTGTGGGCAGTCCTCATCTCTGACACTTCCATTTCCTACTTTACAAATAATGAAAATAGGTACCGAGCATTTATCAAATGCTTACCAGGTACAGTACACCGTGTTTAGTTCTTCAGACATGGACTAGAACTCACCCAGCTGCTTGTAAAGCACTTAGCATATCCCCTGGCTAGTGATTATTACAAACTCAGCACTCACATTGACACCTTAGGTGTTACTGCTGCCACTTTAGAGACAGGTATATAAACAGGTGTTGTAGAGAGGTACAGGGCTTCCCTGGTGGCTCAGATGGTAAAGAATCTGCCTGCAATGCAGGAGACAGGGGTTTGATCCTTGGATTGGGAAGATCCCCTGGAGGAGAAAATGGCAACCCACTCCCATATGCTTGCCTGGAAAATCCCATGGACAGAGGAGCCTGGCAGGTTACAGTCCATGGGGTCGTAAAGAGTCAGACACGACTGAGAGACTAGTAGATGTGGTATAGTATTGATGCAATTTTCTGAAAGTGAAAACTGAGGCTCAGAGCAGTTGAATGGAGAAAGTCAGCTGACTAGTGAGAGGAAGGAGCAAGTCAGGAACCCAGACTTCGCCAGGGCCTGAGCCTGCACTGCCACCCCTTGGTCACCTCCCAGGGCACCCTGAGCACATGCAGTAGGCATGGGAGTCCGTCCTCCACCCCCGGTCATTCACCGCAGACCTCTGGGATGGCTCTGGCCACCCTGCCCCACCCATCTCCACCCCCTGCCCTCCAGCACTCCCCTGTCTACATCCATGACCTCTTGTATCTGAAGTGTCTATTGAGATACTTTCCTATTACTCAAAGCACTTCCAAGGCTGCCTGCCAATTACAGACTAAAATGTCTCAATATGGGTCCCAGACTCTTCCTCTCTTTGGAAGAGACTTTCTCCCTATGACTTCTCTCTTATCCTCTGTCAGAAAGCCTGCCTTATCTTTGTGTCCTCCCTCTCTGCCATTTATTTCAATATATATTTATGTCAACATATACTGAACACCTGCTGTGTGCTGAGCAGTGTTGTAGCCAAAGAGCACTTAGCAGTCCCAAGTGTTGTGAAGCTCATGTGGCAGTAAAGGGAGACAGCAACACGTATAGTGGGCTGGGCACCATAGCGCCCTATGGAAACTGGCACAGTGTCAGGGCTGGGCAGAGGCGGAGAGCTTCTGAGGTGACCTGAAAGCAGAGGCCTAGAAGTGGTGAGTCGGGGAAGGAAAACAAAGGGAACTTACATGGAAGGGCCTAGAAAAAAATGGGGGGTGGCCTTGGTACTCTTCCACCCTAAGATCAGTGGCCCTCCATGTGGTCTGCCCCCTGCCTCAACACCCATTCCCCCAAGTTTGCCCCATTCCTCATGGCATATCACCCATGAGTCTGTGCAAGTGTCCAAGACCTCACCACTCACCCCTGGCAAACTGTAGGGGCGAGGGGTGGGCTGCCAAGCTACATGGCCCACGCACGCCCCTCCACCCTGGTGCTCTGGCGAAGCACGACTACAGGGCTGCATACTCTGCAGAAAGCATCTAAGGACAAGACATGCTTTACTCACCTTATTACCCAGTGGAAAAGCAGCATCTTCCAGTATGTGTTTATTCATTCGCCTACTACTCAACAAAGTGTATTGCATGCAGGTGCAGGATTTTCCACTGGGGTAATTTTCCATGTGGTAACATAAAATTTACCATTTTAACCATTTTTCAGTGGACAGCTCTATTGCATTAAGTATACTTACAATATTGTGCAGCCATCAACCTTATCCGTCTCTACAACTATTCTCATCTTTCCAAACTGAAATTCTGACCCTAACTCCCCAATACCCCTTCCCTCCAGCCCCTGGTAACTACCATTCTACTTTCTGTCTTTATGAATTTGATTACTCTAGGGACCTCATATGTGGCATCATTATTTGTCCTTTTGTGATGCTTATTTCACTGAGCAGAATGTCCTCAAAGTTTATCCATGGTATAGCATGTGTCAGAATTTCCTTCCTTTTTAAGACTTTAAGATGCTTCGTTGTATGGATATGCCACATTTGGTTTATTTGCTCACTGTCGTTAGACACAGGTTGTCCCCTCCGTTTGGCTAGGAGCACGGGTATACAAATATCTGTTCAAGTCCCTGCTTTCACTTCTGTTATGTGTATACCCAGAAGTGAAATTGCTGAATCATGTGGCAATTCTATTTTTAACTTTTTAAGGAACCACCATACTGTTTTCACAGCAGCTACAGCATTTTAAATTTCCACCAACAGTGCACAAAGGTTCTAATTTCTCCACATCTTCATCAGCCCATTATTTCTGATTTGGGTTTTGTTTGTTTGTTTCTATTTTTTTATAGCCATCCTAATGTGTGGGAAGTAGTGTCTCGTGAGTTTTTTTTTTAATTTTGAAGTACATTTTTTTCTATTTTGATTGATTTCTCAATGTGTAGTCCAATATAATATCAATTTTTAATGGCAAAAATTTAGTTCCACTGAAACTCCATGATCATTGTGGTCTTGATTTGCATTCCCCTAATGATTAGTGATGTTGAGCATCTTTATGTGCTTAGTGGCTATCTATATATATTCTTTGGAAAAATGTCTATTCTAATCCTTTCCTCATTTTTCATTTGACTCAGTTGCTTTTTGCTAAGTTGCAGAAGATTTTTTAATATATTCTGGATATTAATTGCCTATCAGATATATGATTTGCAATTGTCTTCTCCCATCCTGTGCACTTTAAGTTTTTAATTTTGATGAAGCCCAATTCATCCATTTTTTGTTTTGTTGCCTATGCATTTGATGTCATAGCCAAGAAATCTTTGCTAAATTCAATATCATGAAGCTTTCCTCCATATGTTTTCATCTAAGAATGTTGTAGTTTTACATGGATGGACCTTGAAATAATTATCCTTAATAAAATAAGTCAGAGAAAGACAAACACTGTATGTTATTACTCACATATGCAATCTAAAAAAGAAACTAAGAATATAAAAAAGAAGAAAAAAGTGTTGTAGTTCTTAAGTTTAGGACTTTGGTCCATTTTCAGTTAATTTTTGTATAGGCTGTATGAAGTAAGGGTTCGTCTTAATTCTTTCATATGTGAGTATCCAGTTTTCCCAGCACCATTTGTTGAAAGGACTGTCCTGTCCCCACTGAATGGTCATCACACCCTTGTCAAAAATCATTTGACCATATGGACCAGGGTTTATTTCTGGGTTCTCTATTGTATTTCATTGGTTTGTGTATCTTTATGCCAGTACCACACTATTTTGATTACTATGGCTCTGTAGTAAGCTTTGAAATTTAGTAGGATGAGACCTCCAACTTGGCTTTTCTTTTTCAAGCTTGTTTTATCTTTTCTGGGCCCCATGCAATTCCATATTAATTTGAGGATTGTGTGTTAGTCACTCAGTTGTGTCCAACTCTTTGTGATCCCATTGACTGTAGCCTGCCTGGCTCCTCTGTCCATGGGACTCTCTAGGCAAGAATACTGGAGTGAATTGCCATTTTCTTCTCCAGGAGACCTTGCCAACCCAGGGACTGAACCCAAGTCTCCTACATTGCAGGCAGATTCTTTACCATCTGAGCCATGACAATTGGCCTCTCCTTTCTGCACAAGGGCCATTGTAATTTTGACAAGGATTGCATTGAATCTGTAGAACACTTTGGGTAGTATTGACATCTTAACAACAGTAAGTCTTCTGATCCATGAACATGGGATGTCTTTTTAAATTGCTTTCAGCAATGTTTTTATCATTTTCAGTGTATAAGTGTTTTGTCTCCTTGGCTAAGTTTATTCCTAGGTATTTTATTTGTTGGATGCTATTGTAAGTGGAGTTGTGTTTCTAATTTCCTTTCTGGATTGTGCTTTCTTAGTATATGGAAACAAACTAATTTTTGGTATTGATTCAGTATGTTCTATGTTTGCTGAGGTTTTTTTTTTTTTTTAGTTCTGTTATTTGTAGAATCCTTAGAGTTCTTAAATACTGATGATTTTACATGACATAAGATCATATTATCTATGAACAGAAATAATTTTACATCTTCCTTTCTAACTTGAATGCTTTTTCTTTCTTTATTTTTGCCCAATTACTCTGGCAAAAACTTCCAATAGCACATTGAATAGAAGTGATGAAAGTGGCCATCTTTCTCTTGTTCCTGATCTCAGGGGAAAAGTTTTTTTTGTTGTTTTTTTTGTTTTTGTTTTTAGTTTTTAGTCTTTCATCATTGAGTAGGTGAAAGTGAGTATGATGTTTGGTTTGGGCTTTTCATATATGGCCTTTACTATATTGAAGAAGTTTCTTTCTATTCTTAGTCTATAGATGTTTTTTGTTTATTTTTTTTTGTTTTGTGTCAAATGGTTTTGCCTGGCATCAATTGAGATGATCATATGGTTGTTTTTCCTCCCCTTCATTCTGTTAATGTGGTCTGTATTACATCGATTTTTTAGAATTGAGTTTAAGGATATTGAACCATCCTTACATCCCTGGAATAAATCCCATTTGGTTAGGGTGTATGATCCTTTTAATATGCTGTTGAGTTTGGTTTCCTTCCGCATCCTCAACATATGTTTATAAAGGATATTGTTTTGTAGTCTTCCTGCAGAATCTTTGTTTGGCTTTTGTCAGGGTGATCCTGACTTCATAGAAAGGATTAGGAAATATTCCCTCCTCTTCAGTTTTTGGGAAGACTTTAAGAAGGACTGGTGTTAATTTTTCTTTAAATGCATGATAGAATTCAGTGAGGCTAAATTATGAGTTTTTCTTTAGTTCTATTCAGATGTTCTATTTCTTCGTGATTCAATTTGGGTAGGCTGTGTGTTCCTAGGAATTTGTTCATTTAATCTAGATTATCCAATCTGTTGGCAAACAACCAGTGCATATGTTATAGTAATGGACAAGGCATACACCATTCCTACCTCCAAGGAGCTCATATGCCAGAGCAAGAAACAGACAACTAATAGCTGTCATGGGGGAGATGTCAGAAAGGAGATACTAATTCAAGGTTGGGTGTGTGCTTTTATTAGTGGATGAGTTCATGTGATGAATGCAAAGAAAGTTCTAAGAGCAGGCTTTTCTTGGACTACCTGGACCTTGGTGATCTAAATGAAAAGCAGTTGAAATGAACAGTAAGCCATGGGAACTTTGGAAGCCTTCTGGGTTTTTCTGATAAGTATGAAAGTGTGCCTTTTCATACTGTTCATGGGGTTCTCAGATATGCAGATGATACCACTCTTATGGCAGAAAGTGAAGAAGAACTAAAGAGCCTCTTGATGAAAGTGAAAGAGGAGAGTGAAAAAGTTGGCTTAAAGCTCAACATTCAGAAAACTAAGATCCTGGCATCTGGCCCCATCACTTCATGGCAAATAGATGGGGAAACAATGGAAACAGTGACAGACTTTATTTTGGGGGGCTCCAAAATCACTGCAGATGGTGACTGCAGCCATGAAATTAAAAGACGCTTACTCCTTGGAAGGAAAGTTGTGACCAACCTAGCCAGCATATAAAAAAGCAGAGGCATTACTTTGTCAACAAAAGTCTGTCTAGTTAAGGCTACGGTTTTTCCAGTAGTCACATATGGTTGTGAGAGTTAGACTGTAAAGGAAGCTGAGCACCGAAGAATTGATGCTTTTGAACTGTGGTATTAGAGAAGATTCCTGAGAGTCCCTTGGACAGCAAGGAGATCCAACCAGTCCATCCCAAAGAGATCAGTCCTGAGTGTTCATTGGAAGGACTGATGTTGAAGCTGAAACTCCAATACTTTGGCCACCTGATGCGAAGAGCTGACTCATTTGAAAAGACCCTGATGCTGGGGAAGATTGAAGGCGAGAGGAGAAGGGGACGAGAGAGGATGACGTGGTTGGATGGCATCACCGACTCAATGGACATGAGTTTGGGTAAACTCCAGGAGTTGGTGATGGACAGGGAAGCCTGGCATGCTGCAGTCCCTGGGGTCACAAAGAGTTGGACACGGCTGAGCAACTGAACTGAAATGATGAAAGAATGGCCTTCTTTTTGTCCATCTCTAGGATGGCCCAGTGATGTTTGGAAGTGGTGAGTTTGTAGATCAAGGTCCCTCAGCTGGATGACCATATAATTTACTATCCAAAAATGTGCTGGTAATAAAACACCAGAACAGGGGCAAACAAGGCCATTCTGGTCAAACTGGGACCAAGGTGGCCGTCCTATAGCCCACACTTGGGTTAGTCAGGTCTGCAGGAATGGACATGCAAAAATGCCAAGAGGTGGTGTGAATAGGTCTGGCTAGGTCTAACATGGGTGCCAGTGCCTACCAGGTACAGCAGGCTAAGGCCAGCCAGGATACCCACCCTGAAGCTCAAGCTCATCTGGGTAATTCCCACCTGGTTTCCACATCATTCCTCAGAGGACTCCCTGATGCCCTCCTCCATCATAGTTAAGTTCCTACTTTCCTCTGCATTTTCCTTCATAGAGTGTATTATCATTGCTATTGCATTTTCACATGAGTTTAATTTTTCATTGCATTTCCACATGACTGTCCACTCAGAGGAAGTGACAGAGCATGGAGAGGTCTCTATTCTACTCACGGATGAGCCTTCAAGCAGCCAGATGACCAACAGATGGATAAAGAGTCCAGTAGAGATACAGGAATCTCTCTAAGCATGAAAGACCTAAGATCTTCAGCCTGAAATTAGCCTCTGCCTGCCTGAGAAGCAGGGCCATAGCTCTTGCTACCAGGCAGGTTCATTCGAAGTGGAACCATTTACACTCAGCTCTGACTGGGCCATTTCCCATCACTGTTCTGGGTGTCGAGAAAAAAGAAACACATGCACCCAGAGCTAAGTCACACCCAGCTAAAGGTCTGGGATGGTGGAGTTCCCCCCATGGTTTCAGAGACCCTTGGACAGAGCACAGTTTGCACTTACCAGGACAGCAGCATGCAGAGTATATCAGCTTCCTGGGGCTTCCTTGTCAAGGTACTACATTGGGTAACTTAGGACCACCGAAATGTGTTGTCTCAGGGTTCCAGAGGCCAGAAGTCTGGGATCAAGGTGCCAACAAGGCCATGCTGCCTCTGAAGGCCCCAGGAAGGGTCTGTTCTAGGCTTCTCTCCAGCTTCTGGTAGTTTCTTGGCTTTTGGTAGCATTAGCCCAGACTTCATATCGTCATTTTGTTCCTTTGTGGGTGTCTGTTTCTGTGTCCAAGTTTCCCCTTTTTATAGAGACAACAGATTTGTTGGGTTAGGACCCACCCCATTCCAGGATGACATCATCCTAACCTAACTAATTACATTTACAACACCCCTATTTCTAAATGATGTCCCACTCTGAGGGACCAGGGTTTAGGGCTCCAGCATATGAAACTTGGAGGGACACAGTTGAGCCCATAGCACAGGGTAAAGCGTCTATTGTAGCCTTGTGTACAGGCCCACTGGTCACCTGTGGCCCAGGCTGTCTACAGCAGCCAACAGGACAAGGAGCACAGGACAAGCATTCAATAGCCTGGGCCACATGGGGAGGGCAAAGACAGGGCTCCAGGCAAAGTGGCCTCTGCAAGGGTCACTCTACCAAGTGGGGATTAAGGACTAAATGACTACATAAATTTAGTAATTCTCAGGAAATTTTGAGGGTAGAATAAGTTCCCGGGAAGTGAGAGCTACATCAGGAAAGAACTGGCACCGAGTGTACCAACAGACTCTCTCTGAGGCCAAGTATGAGAAGGAGGGTAAGGAAGGAGGTGTCCGAAACTCCCTTTGTCCTTACAGGTGATTGTATGGATAAGGATACAAACGGTGATTTATTTCTTAACATTCTTGCCTTGGCCTGGCATTTTAGAATCATAAAAGAGCCAGGACATTAGACATTCTTTTGACAGTTAGAAAATGGTAAACTGAGGGCACAGTAAACCTAAGAAGAGATATATTACCCTTGCTGGCAATAAAAGCAATGCAGATGAAAGCCAGAAACCCATCTTCTGCGTCATTCTAGCAAAGAGTCAGGGTCTGGCCAACACCAAGGACCAAGACAACCTGCCCTCACTTCCCACCTTAGGCAGTCCTTTTGGTAAAATGCTAATCACCTATAGGGTTTGCATGCCTCCCAGGCTGTGACCACCTGGAGACTGGTCACAGCCTCCGAAGGGCCACCAGCATGCCCAGAACACTCACCCTGCAGCGCTGCTCTTCCCCTTCACTCATGGATCCTCTGCATCCATTACTTCCTTCCCTGGGCCCAAGCCTGACTGTGTTCTCCACAGACCATTAACCTTCTCATTCCTCATCCCAGAGGTCCTCCCTGGCATGCAACCATCACCCCGTTTTATTTTCCTCATCTTCTTCTCTGTCATACTTTTATCTGTACACATGTATACTTCCCCCAGTCCCCAGCTGTAAATGCTCTCAAAGGTAGGGCACTTGCTGCCCTCTTTGAGCCTCCAGGCCTAGGGCAGTACCCAACACAGATCCTCCATCAATACTGGAGGATGCCAAAGTAAAGCCATGTCCAGCCACACTGGGCAAGCAGATATATCATGGAGCAGCCACCCGTGGAACTGGAGGGCTATGGCAGAATATGAAATGTTAGAGAGCCATAAAATTTTTCTAGGTAGGGAGAAAATGTGACAAAATACATATGATGATTTTATTATTTTCTGTAAAAAAAAAATACGTTGCATGGAAAAAGGAAAGATAAAGGCTGAAAATTAACAGTATGGTAATTAACATATTAACAGTACTTTGGCCACCTGATGCAAAGAACTGACTCTGGAAAAGACCCTGATGCTGGGAAAGATTAAAGGCAAAAGGAGAAGAGGGTGGCAGAGGATGAGATGGTTAGATGGCATCACTGACTCTTTGGACATGAATCTGAGCAAACTCAGGGAGATAGTGGAGGACAGAGGAGCCTGGAGTGCTGCAATGCATGGGGTCGACTTAGCAACTGAAAAACAACAACAATAAACTTATTACTTTTGAAACAAAAAAAATCAGTAGAAGCTATTTTTTCAAAAAGAAAGAAAGGGAAAAGTAACCCTCAGCCCAGGAGAGTGTGTGGATTGTCCAGGGGTCAATGCCAGGGTCAGAATCCAGCTGCCCAGAGTCCCAGCTTGGTCACCCACAGCTGTTGGCTCTTTGCATATCTCCGGATGCCACACAGGCCGTCCCTGTGACTCTTGATGTGGGACAGTCGGCTAGCCTATCCCCAAGAAAGCATGAGGTCCTCAGTAGCCCTTTGCTTCCTAGGCCTGCCCCTCTCCCTTCTCCAAAACACAGGGTTCTTCAGTGGGGAGGACCTGCTCCAGAGAGGAGAAACGCGGCTGGGGTGGTGGGGAAGGAAAGGTTGCAGTTGTCATGGCGGGGAGCTACCGCTGACATCTGGGGGCAGAGGCCAGTGGCACTAAGAATACAACCCTCCCCGAAGAGAACCTCTCCAGGCATTGGCAATGGACACTGGATTAAAAGTGCTCCGGGTACAAAGTCAGGGGAGCCGTATAGCGAGTCCTCCGTGGAACTGTCTTTCTGTAAAACGGAAGCCCTCCCTGCTCCCCAGTGTCTCACAAAACGAGGACTAGCAAGGACGGGGAACCGGGAGAGGGGGCGGCGGGGGGCCGTACAGTGGCCCTTGGTACTGTGGAACAGAGCACGATACGAACGCAGAGGAGCTCAAATCCAAGTCCCTGAGGAATGGTGGGGCCAGCACGACTGACGAGACAAGCGTCAGGGAGAAGTGTGGGTGTTTCCTCTATTTCCTCCAAATCTCAGAGCCACAGTCTCTAGGAGCAGAGGGTTAACGGTACACCCGTCAGGACCAGGGCTTGCCTGGAACAGATTAGCTAAGGACAGTGCCTGGTCAGCCCCGGGGACCGGGGACCAGGGACCGCGGTCGGTCTCACAGAAGCGCAGAGCCCCTGGCTATCGGGAACGCGGTGCCGGCGCCCAGCCCCAGGACAGGCGGGGTTTTCTGCGATCGATCGGATTCCAGGAACGAACTTGAGTGCTGACCGTGTGGGGAACCCCGGCCCAACCCTCGCGGTCCCCGAGGATCCGGTCGGCGCTCTGAGCGCGGATTTCGGTCCCACTGCACGCTGTGTAAATACCGAAGCGGCCCTCGCGGGCTTCTAGCGGTCGCCTCGGGCCTCGCCTAGGGAGAAGCCAAGGCTCGCACCCGAACGCGGGCCCAAACTCGGGAGAGGTGCGCGCGCAGTCAGCACAGACCAAGAACCCGCCGACCCTGCCAAGGCCCCTCCCCGCCCCGCCCCACGCACGGCACCGCCCCGCTGCACGCAAGGCCGGAAGCGCGCATCCCGGGAGCGTCTTCCTCTGACTAGGAGGGCGGGCGGGGCCCTGAGGCGGCCCGCCCGTCTCCGCCCCGGGGTTCCGCGCGGTAGGTCCAGAGCGCGCGCCCGCAGTCCCTGTATTTTTAATACCGAGTCTTCTAACATCGCTCCTCCTCCCCACTGCTCCTACTCTCCCTTGCGGCTCCTCCCCTCCTGCCCACCCAGTGGAGGTGGGGACGCAGCCCCACCTCCCCGCCAGGCCCGAAGATGATTCCGGAGCAGCCGAGAAGAGGGGACTCAGACCACCGGGTGTCTGCAAGGCTCCGAGCACAGGCTCGGACGGGCACAGACTCAGATCCCGTTTCCACCGTTCACTAGCGGTGTGGCCTGCAATAAGTTAAAAATCATCTTTGGTGGTGATGTCATACTGATAGCACTGTTGTGAACATTAAAGAATCTGAGAAAAACCAAAAACCTAGAGTAGTGCTTCTAAAAAAGCATGTCCTATTTTAGTATCATCATTTAAGATATTATAACCTGAGAGGTTTGCAATAGATGTTCACAAGGACCAATAATATGCATTAAATGCCTGCCATTCGGTGCTAAGCACTCAGAACTCGATGATGTAAAAACATATGGAGAAATGAAAGAAGGGACAAATTTGCCACTCGCAATTCCAAATGATTTACTAGATAACTCAAGCATGATTCCCCATTCTGAGGGCTGAAACACGGTGGCTCTTTCAGAGTACAGAAAGGAGTGCCTTGCCTGCTCAGTCGCGTCCAACTCTTTGTGACCCCCATGGACTGTAGCCCGCAGGGATCCTCTGTCCATGGGACTTTCCAGGCAGGAATACTGGAAAGGGTTGCCAT
Organism: Oryx dammah; assembly: GCF_014754425.2. Classification (NCBI taxonomy): domain Eukaryota; kingdom Metazoa; phylum Chordata; class Mammalia; order Artiodactyla; family Bovidae; genus Oryx; species Oryx dammah. Next base: position 83,361,035 of record NW_024070185.1, on the reverse strand, counting down.
GCCCTCCTTCCTCCAGGGAATCTTCCCCACCCAGGGATCGAACTCGCATTTCTTAGGTCTCCTGCACTGGCAGGCGGGTTCTTTACCACCAGGGCCACCTGGGAAACCCATGGAAAGGGGATGGGGCTGGCCAACTTTACAGTAAGGAGACCTGACAACACTAAGTCAGTTGATTAAGGTCACCATCAATGGTGATAAGGAATGCTAATTTTGCACAGCCTACCCCAGTCCATTCATGGAGAAAAAAAATCAGACAAATAACAGTTAAGGTACATTTGACAAAATATCTTGCTGCTCCTCAAGGTTGTCACAGGGTCACCAAAAACAAAGTCTGAGACCCTGTCACAATGAAGAGCCTAAGGAGACAGCTAAATGTAACCTGATAGAACAAAAAATGTAACATGCTAGGTGTAAACAGCTAAATGTAATGTGCTAGAACAAAAAAAGTGCACGAAGTAAAAACTAAACAAATACAGTATGGATTTGGCTTTTTTAAAAGTGGTTTAATCAAGATCAAATGTATTTCTTCCTTGGGCTTTTTTAAAAGAAAGTTAAAATTTCTATTTCTAAGCCTGCTCTATCAAAGAATGTCTTTTCTGTAATTATGAAATTCAGGCATCAGCATCAACGTAACTTGCATTTTGACAACACATGTTCCTTTAGAGCAAGAAATGGAATTACTTGCAATGGGCAAAATACTTCTAAATTTTGGTTATTTGACTAAGCTCTTTAGTAGCTGTTTCAATTGGCATTAAAACCTCAGTAAAATGGATGTTCTTACAAAGAATTTAAAGCCACACCATCTTTATACTAAAAGAATAAAGATTTTTATTAAGCATTGTAAGTTGCATTCAATAGCCTTCAGATACACCACACCACAACCCATCTACAATCAGTCAAACCCAACAGCAGTTCATTCTTGCACAATCCATGAGTTAGGGCAAAACTCCCTTCAACTTACAGTAAGATCCTACTCAGGTCTTGCGGGCAGGGATTGGGGAATTACATCTCATTTCTGATCACTAATGTGTGATGAAGAGCATCAGGAGAATTATATGAAAACGAATAAGAAGTGATTCTGATTTCAAAGTACATTGTTTGGAAACATTAACAAAAACATCAAAATGATATAAGTATACCTGCTTCTACTAAATTCTTGATGGGAAAGTTCTCAAGAACAAGCAATTTGTTTCCTGCTACAGAAGGGGGGGTTGTTTTTTTTTTTTGTTTTTTCTTTTAAAGATCAAAGGGATTTTTTTTTGTTTTTCACAGAATTTCATATTTTGCTAATATGAAGGCATAAAACAGCAACAAAGAACAATAATGCATACAGCAGTGAATACACCAGGGTAATGTTGATATTTGAAACAGCTAGATAATTTGGGGGGTTTTAGAATAAATGCAACAGAGGTCAATAATCACAAAATTTTAAGGTTAGAGCAAGATCAGTCAATGACTAAACAGAGTTAACATCTTTTATAGGACTATTACTGATTATTAGCATTTTTGTTTTGCAAATGGGCACATACTGGTAAGAATGGAAGAAAGGACAATAACATGCATAATATTAACTACACACTTTAAAAATTATGAACCATGCAGAAGTTTAGCTCAAGTAAGTAGCACTAATGGTCTACATCCGATTCAAAACCACATAGTTCATTGATCACAGATGCATGGTATTAAGTCACGAAAAGTTTCAGAACACATTGTGTTGATTTTGAAAGGTCATTTGCATCTTCTATGATTTCAACTTTATCTCCATTTAACTTGCTTGTAAAGTATGTATGATGTACTGTATATTTAAAATCAGCAGAACGGCAATATTACTCTATAATTTTTTGTTTTGATAGTTGCACTTTTTTTAACACAAAAGAACCACATCAACAGTGATGAATTTTAAGTAAGAAAGAAAAACTGTGGTTGTGCCTTATTTCTTTCATAATCATAAAATCAAAGCCTTAGACAAAGCTTTCTTGTGAACAGTAATGCAAAATCAAAGATAATGGCATACATATGGTGCCAAATGCTAAAAATGATATTTTAAGCTATATATACTTAAAGACTGCCAAAATTTGTTTTCTTTATAGTTCAAGAAACACAACTATAGGCTTTTGTCATTAACCAGTTTAAACTTTGTGTGTACTTCATTTTAAGTGTGGGAGTCAAATGCTCTTCATTTTCTTTCTCTCTTTTTGTTTTATTGTAGCATTTTGACTACAACTGGTTAAAACTAAAAATGTGTTGTTTAAATCTCTGATATCAAAGAGGGATCCGAATTTCCAAAGTCCTCATTTTTCTCTTACGGAAAGGAAAAAATGTACATAACTGTAGGCTCTCTTTCTCTCCAGATATTCCTAAATCCTTACCCTTCCAGCATCCTTCACCCTCTATAAAAAATAAGTTTACTCTTCTTTCTTTAAGACAGCTGCCTCCAGAGCATCAGCTCTACGGCAAGCACTGTCTGTACTTAGTGCATTTAAGTGAGGATTTGTATTGCACGTCTTAGAGTCATTGTTCAAGGCACTTTCCGAGTGGCTGGGGGCCCTGGTGTCGCCCGCGCTCCCGTTCATCTGGGGAGCCGGCTTCTCCTCAGCCACCGCTCCATTTTCAGCCAGGGACCCGTCTGAAGACATAGCGGAGGATTTAGATTCCCCGGATCTCGACTTCAGTTCTTTGGCCACTTCTTCTGCTGAAGCAGCATAGGGAGGCTTGCCCTATTAAAAATGAAAGACAACAAGCAGTAAGGCAGTGTTTGATAAACAGCGGGAGAGAGGAGACACGAACTGAGGCCTGGTGACTCACTACAGATTCAGGAATAGAATGCAGTGACTGTGTGGCTGTGTCCCTCATTGGACGTACTTTCTACCCTATGGACATTATACACTATAATATACTCTATGCACTCTATTATATACTCTATATATCTCTATACAGTTGACCCTTGATCAACATGGATTTGAACTGCCCAAGTCCACCATTACATGGATTTTTTTTCAATCGATATGTACTATGGCCCTAGATGAATCTGCAAATGCAGAACTGTGGATATGGAAGAAGGCTAACTATAAAGTTCTGTGTGGATTTTTGACTGCATGTTGTCAAGGGTCAACTTCATAGTCCATATACACTCTATAATACATATACATTCTATATTATATACTCTATATCTGCTCTATTCATTCTATTATATATTCTATCCACTCTGCAGTCTATATGCAGAGTAGAACTGGAGGTACCTATCACCCTTGCTTTTAGAGACACCCTCTTGTACACCAAGGGTTATCATGTTTCCTATCTCGGCTCATTTTCACACAGTGTCTTCTCATTTTAGTTTTGAATCCTGCAGTTCGGAAATACTCATGTAAACTTTTCTAAACGTCAATACTTCCGTCATTCTCTAGGAACCTTGAGGAAAGTAATTACTATAAAAATACAGGAGGGCCAAAAGGGAAGAAAAAGAATACTGACGATTTCAAGTACATGCTTTCAAATCTCAAAGCCCTCACTCTCTTAAGGAAAAAGTCCACTTCCCAGACTAAACACATACTTGGTGCAGCATTGCCAGTGGTGATAAAGCAGTTCCCTCACAGATGCCTGCTACAGGAAATGCTCTGTGAGGCCTGCTTATTAGGGAACCACCCTATAGTTATGAAGGATGCAGGAAGACTAAGAAGGAAAGACAGCCTGTAGCTGTTTGGAAAGAGACACTCTCTCTCTACAGCAAATTCTTCCATAAGCCCAGACCACTGCAAAGAGTCGCCCACCACTATAAGCACCATGAGCGGGGGCAGCACGGCCTCTTGTCCCACTGACACAGCCTCTCAGAACTGCCCCATCAGGATGGCAAGAACAGAGACAGGGAGGCCAGCAACTCAGGAAACAAGGTGCCAGTTATCATCCGTCCTTCTCAAGGGGCAAGGGTACTACTTTCACTTAAAATGAGCAACAGGAAGTACCACGGTGAAGCCACACATTACACCAATAAAAGATGGAACAGCATCCCCAAGGACAATGAAATACGTCAGAATGGCACGCCAGTAAATGATTAAGACTTCTTCCTCTGATTTTAAAACAGGCTATGACAGGACAGGATGAACAGGAACACATATTAACCCAGGAAAAGCCATCAAGTGAGGTGAAAACCTTAGGGAAGAATTAAAAATAAAAGAAAAAATAATTCCAGAAAGGAACACTAAACTAAAAGAAACGCCACTAAATAAACATCATATAATACCTGAAGGCTAAAGAAGAAAAATTTTTAAATCAGAGACAAAGAAAGGGAAATGCGGATCAAACTCACAATGAGATCCCATTTTACACCCACGAGGATGGCTAAACTCAGTAACAGAGAGTAGCAAGTGTTGCCATGGACATATATAGTATTGGAATCTTCATACACTGCTAATAGGAATGGAAAATGCAGTCACTTTGAAAATTTTGTGGCTCCCCAAATGCTTAAACACAGAGTTAACGTATGACCAAGAAATTCACTTTTACATATATGCTCAAGAGAACTGAAAATGTGTCCATACAAAAACTTGCACACAAAGACTACAATTAACAGTGCTCTATTATATATTTAAAAGTTGCTGAGAATATCTTAAAAGATACATTCCCATCATAAGAAAACGAAATCTGTAATTATGTGCAGTGATGGATGTTTACTAGACTTACTCTGGTGATCATTTTGTAAATACAAGTAACAAATCATTATGTTGTATAAATGAAACTGATATAATATTGTGTCAATTATATCTCATTAAAACTTGGGGGGAAAAACACAAAATATATGTGTTCTGTATATATGTGTTCATAGGACTGAAGCGACTTAGCAGCAGCAGCAACATTATTCATAATAGCAAAAAAGTGGAAACAATCTAAACGTCCATCAACTGATGAACAAGTAAACAAAATATAGTCTTATCTAGACAGTGGAGCATCACTCGCAGTAATAAAGAATGAAGTCCTAGTCTGGGGCACAGCAGGTGCATTTACATGGTATGTACAGGGGGCAAATCCAGACAGAAAGCAGATCATCAGAGTCTACAAGGGTGGGGTGTGACTGCTCATGAGTAAAGCTTCTTTTGGGGTGATAAATGTTCTGGAATTAGTGGTGATTGCTGTATGACCTTGAGAATACACTGAATTGTACACTTTAAACAGATGAACTACATTAGTATATGAGTCACATCTTGAGACAAAAAGGAATCCAGAGTATGCCAAACACTGAAGACAGAGCACCAGAGATGAAAAGAAACCAAAGCAAAAGAACTGAAATGAAAAACAAGTAATTCAAGAAAATTTTCTGAAAAAAAAAGAAAAAAATTTTTGAAATTGTGCTTGGAAACAAAGTATTGCATACTGAGTGCAATGACCTAAGAATGACCAGCACTAAACTTCAGCAAAAAAAAATGAAAACAGGGGTTGTGGCGGGGGTGGGGTGGGGGGAGAAAACAATTTAGGCATTTAGGTCAAAACAGCAAATGACTTCAAAGGGAAAGACAATTCAATTATTATTTATCTTTATTAGTCATGAAGCAAAGCTTTATGACGGAAGAAAATCATATAAGGTGTAAAAGTCTCTTGAGAAGATGTGAACCAATATTTCTAATTACTGGGAAAATAAACTACCTTCAAATTAAATACTGTTTTCCTAAGTCCTCCCTATGAACTCACGAAAGAAAAGAGCCTCAGAGGGACAAAATGGAACAGCAGCCTCAAGGCTTATGGGGCACAGGACATAGTTATCTACAGACCCTGGATAAATGTAGCTGAAAGGATAATGTACCTTGGACAATGTAGACAGTAGGAGCATAGCTACTTTTTAAAATGTGAGAATGGTGGGGGGAAATGGGGGAAGCACATACCAACACTTTAATTGTTTTCTGTGATTGTGCTGGTGATGGAAGTATTAGCTATTCCTCAAGGTAAGAGAAACCCAAGTAAGATGGTAGGCACTGAGAGAGGGGACCAGAGGGCAGACAGACTGAAACCACAATCACAGACAACTAGCCAATCTGATCACATGGACCACAGCCTTGTCTAACTCAGTGAAACTAAGCCATGCCGTATGGGGCCACCCAAAACGGACGGGTCATGGTGGAGAGGTCTGACAGAATGTGGTCCACTGGAGAAGGGAATGGCAAACCACTTCAGTATTCTTGCCTTGAGAACCCCATGAACAGTATGAAAAGGCAAAAAGATAGGACACTGAAAGATGAACTCCCCAGGTCAGTAGGTGCCCAATATGCTACTAGAGATCAGTGGAGAAATAACTCCAGAAAGAATCAAGGGATGGAGCCAAAGGACTGAGGGCAGGAGGAGAAGGGGATGACGGAGGATGAGTTGGCTGGATGGCATCACCAACTCGATGGACGTGGGTTTGCGAGGACTCCAGGAGCTGGTGATGGACAGGGAGGCCTGGCGTGCTGCGGTTCATGAAGTCGCAAAGAGTCGGACACGACTGAGTGACTGAACTGAACTGAACTGAACGGACTGTGTATACAATGTGGGATTAAATAAATGATGAGTTATGGGATGTTCTAATTTAGTCATTCTCTGCATTCTTAGGAACCAAGATTCTCAGGAGGGAAGAAAGGACATACTGACATAAATAGTAAACGTTAAGTCAAATTCCTGAAGTTCTGAATTTGAATTAGAAGAGTCACTTTAATTGCAGTGGGTGGGAACAGCAGAGTACATGTATATATGTCTGCACGTGCATTGTACATGCGTGCATGGGTACACCTTTTCCCTCTAGATCTGTTCATAGGAAAAGCCCAGAAATGGTGACTTGGTCTAGAAGAAAGAACATACAGATTTAACAGAGATGAGACTAAATAAAAGTCTTATAGTCTTCAGTTTATAGTGGAAACATCAGTGTGAATTCAAGAGAATCCTACCTTTAAAAAATATAATAAAAAGCATATCGTTTGTGTGTGTGTTTATATATATAAAGAAATAGGACTGTGTGTGTCTGTGTACAAAGAACACTAGGAACTATGACTGACACTGTGGCCGCTTATGTCCATCGGGGAGTGCTCTTACTGTGGTCTTGAAATGCCATTTCTCACTAAAGAAACCAAGAAACAAAGAGAAATGACTGTCACTGGTTTGCTGGGCTGGGTGATACACCAGACAGAAAGTTACTGAAGACTAGAGGTCACAGCAAAGGGTCCCAGTGACCAAGGACAGGTGAGTTGAGCTACAGAACCATGTGTTGATCTATAGCTTTCCTGAAGGGCTGTAACAGTGAGGCATCAGGTGGAAAGCGATGGGAAGCATCTCTTTATAAAAATATCCCAACAAAGAAAAACAAATGATGGAATGAGAGTATCTTCATGTTGCAATCTGCAGTATATGAACGGATCAACAGGTTCTGACACATAAAAAAAGATAAGCAGACAGGAAAGCACATGACCCCACTGCAGTCTTGCCACAGGGACAGACCGAAGTACAACGAAGCATCCAGATCCAGCTACTAGTGGGCAAGAAACGTCAGAGTCACACGAGGGACAGCGCCGTGAGTGTGCGCTCAACAAAAGCCAGGACTCTGAAGGCGAAGTAACCTGAGCTGTCCTTCAGTTGATAAACGAAGGAAAAAGGGAGGAAGGGAAACCTGTTGATTCAGAGAGACTTAGAAGACATAGCAAACTAAAAAAAAACTAATACAATTTATCAAGTGTCTAGGAGGGCACATATGAGTGATAAAAAACCAGAAAGTGACAAGGGAGAAATAACAGAGTGTAAAACTCCAGGGTTGTGGTTATGTTGTGCAGAGGGAGGCAGGAGGTTAGTGTTGTGACTGGGCCTGTGAGGCTCTCAGAAAGAGCTGGGAAAATGCTATTCATCACGTGGGTGATGGCTACACGGCTATTTGCCTTATATCTCATTAAACTACATTTTGATATATATGTGTGTGGTTTTTCGGTATCTAGGTTTTATAATGAAAATAAAAGTGCTTAAGCAATATAGAGATACATATTTCCCACTACTAGCTCAGGAAAGGCCCTTGTACCCACCAAGGATGACCGTAATGAAAAACCAGAAGCATTTTATAAGACAAGCTCCAGGCTAGAGAAGTAAGAAAGAAGTTCTCCTCCTTCTCATAAACCTGTTGAGAGACTGAGAGTACCTCTGGCTCAAAAGAGCATTTTGATGAAGGCTGAGGACGGTCAGGGTGGGACTACAGGGGAGCCAGAATGAGCTGAGAACCTCCCCCTTGCTGGATGCTGCACAGCAAACAGGGGCTGCCTGGACCTGTTTTCAGGCAAGAGACTGTTTCTGTACTTGACTTACTTGATGTATTTCATTAAAACGGAAAATATCAAGATGCTAAGATCACCTGGCAAAGGCAGAAGTTTTATTTTCTCTTGGCCAACTATTTCCAAATAAGGACTATTAATTAATAAATGAGTCACACAAGTGTACTCCTCTTAATGTTTACAAGGATGCTATGAGAAAAAAATTGTGTACTTTGATTAAAGCCATAATTCAATAAATGAGACAACATAATATAGTGTTAAGGTTGATTGGTCTTTTTAAAACATCATTCTCAAGGGCAAATTAATCAAAATCCAGGTCCTAAAATGGAGTATCCAGAGCGGAAGAAAGTTCTAGCTCTTTCATGAAGACATACATGTGACTTTATTTTCTCATGAGCTGATCCTTTCATGGAAGAACTAATTAAGATGGTGGAGGAGGGGAAAAAAAAAAAAAGCACCGTTTTAGCATTTACAAAGTCACAACTTCTTTTTAAATGCTAAATGTGATTTACCTAAATAATATAGATAGCATTAACAGCTTCTGGATTATTCTCAGCTAAACTCCCAGGGACAGCATGCAAACACGAGCTCACACTCTTTACCCCAAATGATGCTAAAACGGTCTGGGCTTGCGGGAAGGTGGGTTTGAAAACCACCACATGCCACTATTGGGTCAGAAGCCTTCCAGGGGCCCCCTCTCTGGTCAGGGGCCCTGAAACACTGGCCGGGGCAGAGCAGGCGCCTAGCAGTGAACTGGCAGTAGCACTACGTGGTGCTATTACCTGAATCGCACCCTGGTTTTTATAGCCTCTGCCATAGTACCTTCCACCTCTTCCAAATGTTCGGATCACTGGAGTGGAAATAACGCCTCTTGGACGCCTAAAACACATAAAAGAGGACAAAAGCAAACAGACTTGTATCTGTTCAAGAAAACATTTAAAATAACATCAAATGGATTTAAAGGTGTCTAGTCTATAAGAAGCACAGACTTTAATTTCTGGATAATTATTTAACAATAGTTTAAATAATTACATAATGTTGTATATAATGGAATCCTACATAACCACTAAGAATATATTTAATGATATAAAGATGTTACCAGTAAGCATATAATTAAAGTAACAGGTAAAAGGTTGGTTTTATTTACACAAATACATTTTCATTGCTCAGAACTCACCCTCTTGCTGGTCCTCCAACAGAAACTACCTGCAGGGGGAAAGGCCCACGGCCTCCTCGGCCCCGTCTGCTCCCAGCCCAGTGGCCAACCACGGTGCCAGCTATTTCTAGCTTCCCTCCCTGAGAAGGTATAGGTTGGATTCCTGCACAAAAGTAGATGAAAAAAATCTTGACAATCACAAAAATAGCAAAGAGAAAAAAGCAAGCAATTTCTTTTCAAATGTGGCTTCTACTTCATATGAAGCCCTTTCTCTTCCTTTGTAAAGACTTCTTGTTTATTAAGTGAACTATCTTTGCACAGTTTGATTTTAATGATTTTAAGTTGTCATTAAAAATATATTTGGAAGACAACTGTGTTGGCTATTGGAAGAAATCACAACTGAAATTAAGTTATGGCTGAAAAATGAGTACCGCTATTAGGCAGGAACAGATCCAATAAAGTACTGGGTGTATATGGCACACCTTCTACATTACCAAGATAGAAATCTGCAAGTTCAAATGTTTTCCTCTTTGGGTAATTACTTAGACTTTACTACCTTAACCAAACATTACAGAAATTAATCAGCCTGTTAAGTCTTATTGTGTTATTAAATGATAATTTCCTTAGGCAGGGTTACAAATATTCCTTGTATTCACTAACTTCTATTAATTACTGGTAGCCTGAATATTCCAGAGTTTTCTAACTTACCTAAGAAAATGCTTAGACAATTAACTGATACCAAAATTTCTGATAAAAACAAAACAAGACAGAACCTCAAGCAGCTTCTTTTCTGGGAGATGGAAAGGATTATAATAAATTCTCCATCATCCTGGTATTAGCCATGATCATTAACAGCCAGGTAGCTCTGTCCAACAAAACCTACAAATAAGTCTTACATTTTCTAGTAGCCACATTAAAAAAGTAAAAACACATGAAGTAAATATTAATAACATATATTTTATTTAACCCAATATACCCCAAATAACATGTAATCGATATAAAAAACTACTAATGAGACATTTTGCATTCTTTCTATGTTAAGTCTGTAAAATTAGATATGCGCTTAGGACACAGCTCAGTTTGGATGAGCCACTGTTCAAGTGCTTGAAAGCCACATGTGGCCAGTGGCTACCATCCTGGACAGTGGAGATCTGAATTCCAGACACAATTTGGTAGAAGTCAGGAAGCACATTCCTATTGTCATTTCAGACTAAACCACTTCTGATAGAGCAATGTTCACAGTCAGGACTCCTCCCCAACCCCCAACAGTATTTTATCACAACTGCAGGCCAGCATGAGTTTTCAGGCAAGGGTTGCAAAAAGCTGAAGCTGACTGTAAAGCAGAGAACACACATTACTGTGCATTGTATGATGCACAGTAACAGGAGGAAAGCACCCTGGAAAGCCAGGAGAACTAAGGGGAGGCAGGAGCAGGCATGCAAGTCCAGCAGAAGAAAAGTGGCTTCCACAGCTACAGAGAGAGGGCAGCGTTCACCCAGAAGAGTATTACTATTACAAAAGATGTCTCTAGTAGCTTCTGTAAGAACCCAAGTAATTCAACTGGAAAAATATTTCTGATCAAGAAAGGCTTGCCTATCCTAAAAGTTCTTCAAAACTGTATTTGAGTAATCCTGTAACACAGACTTGACAGTCAGGTTTAGATTTGCAGTCCCAAAATGTGGCATTTATGACAAAGTTACAAGTCATGGGCTTCAAAGTACAGCAAAATCACAAGATAATATTTCAAAACTCAATGTTAAGACTTTTTCTCACCCTCACAAGCCTAATATGAATGAGAAGAGAAGCAATGGAAATTTAAACCAGACTATTTTATTAGACTTTTCTTTACTAATATTTCTCTGAAACAAACTATGAAAAACTCTTTTATGCCAAGAACTGTACAATGCCCTTAGATTCTTCTACATAAGCATGATCCTCTTTACCTAGAGAGGGCTGTTAGAGAACACGAAGGCAAAAAAAACGTCCCTGGGAATGAATGGGCAACCTGTCTATCATAGGAGGCAATGACTAGGAGGCAGGTGCACAGAAGGGCTGTGTGTGGACACAGTGGTCCCGCTGGAAGACAGAGATGGGTCAGAGCAAAGCTGCCGCAGAGACCTGGGGGCAGGCAGAGGCTGGCAGATGAGCAGCAGCAAATACCAGAGTGGGGGCCTATCAGAAAGGACTTGGTGCTGGAGTCAGGACAGACAAGGAGGAAGAAGAGCCAGAAGGAGCGGGAAGCTGCTGGTGGAAAAAAGCTCCAGGAGGAGTTGTGGCATAATTACCGCCCTGTGACTTGCTAGTCCTGCTGCTGTCACTGCCTGAGAAGGCTCCACAGTGTCCTGTTGCTGTCGCCACTCGGAAGGCACGGTAAGCGCCTGTCGCTACAGTTTCCCCATAGGGGCTTCCAAAGCCACAGACTCCTGTGGGACCCGGGTGGAGAGAGACGGGAGAAGCCATGAGGAACTGAGTTCAGGGAAAGCCACCAGTGGGCTTTCAGGCAGAGAGACCCCCATGTCCTTCAGTTGTTCTTACACCATCAGCTGCCAGGGAAGAGCCTCCTGACCCTTCTGCTCACCAGCAACACAGAAATGTCACCTTGCCTGCTCTTGGAGGAGCCTCTGGAGACCAAACACTATTGCTATGGGCTCTGCCACAGGCTTGGGAGGCAGCCTTAATGGAGGACAGCTCCGCTGACCCCACAACATGAGAAAGTCTTAAACCACAAATGTCAGCAGAGTTTTTGGCTACACTGACCAATTTAAAAATCATATCTCTGCAAGAGCTTCTATAGTTCCCACTCCCTTTCCCATTAGTAACCTCTTCCAGGATCAAGTCTGTTCCTTTCTAATGTGAAGAGCTGTTGCTGCAAACTTCATAACTAAGGCTGAGAATTATTTACAAGGTCTCAACACAGCAGGATACAGCTCACTGAGAAGGCCTGCATGTTATGTGTGTGTCTGTCTCCCCACACTAGCAAGTCTGTAGCTACAGTGGTGGACACACTCACCTGCAAAGCCCCGCCCTCGGCCCTGGGCCGGGGGGACGGGCCCGAAGTGCCGTGGGTACACAGAGGTGGGGTAGAAAGGCAGCGCCGCTGGCGGTGGGAAGGGGAGTGGGTGGCTCTGCCGGGAGAAGTTCAGCCCTTCCAGGATGCTTTGTCGCATCTTTTCTACCTTGGCAGCTTGCTCGGCCTGGAAGTCAAGGACTGGCATGTGAAAACTTCATTCACAAATTCAATTCAATTGAATTGGAATGAACAGGAAAGAAATAAGACATGCTGACCACTATGCTTCGCCTATATGTGTGTTAACCGCTTAGTCATGTCCTCCTCTTTGTGACCTCATGGACTGTAGCCCGCCAGGCTCCTCTGTCCGTGCTTATTTACCCATAAATAACACAGCCACAATCTGCTCAGTGACACTTTTTTACAGAATGCAATGTTGCTGTTGTTGTTGTAGTATAGTCAGTAAGTCCTGTCTGACTCTGCAACCCCATGGACTATAGCCCACCAGACTCCTCTGTGCATGGGATTTTCCAGGCAAGAGTAACTGGAGTGGCTTGCCATTTCCTTCTCCAGAGGATCTTCCTGACCCAGAGATCGAACCTGTATCTCCTATGTCCCCTGCATTGTCAGGCAGATTCTTTACCACTGAGTCACCAGGGAAGGCCACAGAATGCAAACATGATCACAAAAGCAAAAAAAAAAAAAAAAAAGGCCAAAAAAAAAAAGATACTTTATCTCACAATCTTATAAAACAAGAATTTAAATTTCTACCTTCTCAGTATATCTTTAGATGAGAATCACTTACTATAAAATTTATTAACTGAAAACAAATTTGGTTCTCAAAATCAATGACTAAGTCCAGACAAGTCATGCTCACAGCCTTCCTTCCACTCATGCACCAGGAAGCAGATGCCTAGTTCACATCTTTGAATTTTACTTTCCTAATCAATTTAACTTTAGGTCAAACATTCACTTTACAGAAAAGGAACTGAGGCAAAGAGTAGTAGATGCTTCTTAAGGGATGCCTGGAGCTCTTTAATAGAGAAAGGACAATAGACCAATTGACCTGTCCATGGGGCTACCAGTGAGGTAGCCTGCACAAATGTGAACAATACAACTTGTGTATGTCAAATTATACTGCGAAAAAACACTGAGTGTCTTTTGTTAATAAACACATAAATATGTATGTGCTAAGTCGCTATACCAGCAACTAATCTTTAATCAGAGAACCTGAAAACCTGCTTACTCTGTAAATTTGTCTTTAAACTTAAGCAGCATGTGGAAGAATACATGTTTTGTAGTCTAAGGTTAAAAAGCAAAAAGCTTGCAGCATATGTGAGCTTCTTTTATATACAAAGGGACAAGATAACCTCATGACCTACTTCACTTTATTTTTAAATTAGAACTTTAAAAAGTACAGTCAATCCTGACTATTCATGAGTTCCACATCTATAAACTCAGCCACTTGCTAAAATTTATTCATAAACTCAAAATCAATACTCCTAGCATTTTCATAGTCATCTGAAGACATTCACTGAGTGGAATAGAGCTTGAGTTGCCACCTAAGGTTAAAGAAAGCACAGCACCGCCTTCATGCTTCAGTTTTTATACTGTAAACATGTGTCCAGTCACTGTCTCCTTAGTGCCACAATTTCTGTGTTTTTGTGAATGATTTTGCTGTTAGAATAGCACAGTGCTGAGTACTGGCTAGTGCTTCCAAGTGCCAGGCTGTGATGTGCCGTACAGAGAAAATACGTGTGTTAGTTAAATGAGCTTTGTTGAAGCTGAGTTATAACATTGCCAGTCATAAGTTCAATGTGAGTGAGTTAACAATATATATGCATTAAGAAGTATTTAAACAGAAATATACATAACACAAGGTTATTGTCTTATTGACTAACTGATGAAGACAATGCAACGGAAGGCTTGCAGAACCCTAACTCTTTATTTCCCCTAAGTGCAAAGATTCCGTATTTGCTAATTCAGTGTTCAAGGTGAATTTATACAGTACAATTACTGTGAATAATGAGAACCAAGTGTATGTCCTAGGCTCAGCTCATGTGAGCACTGAATTGACATTTAGTTACACAATGGGCTGGGCTCAATCTAAATTAAATTCTTGTTGCATGGGCTCGTTACAAATTCAGTAGGAAAGACAACAGATTAGCTAGTGAACATTATTTCATTCTGGTTAGAAGTGGCCACCCCCTCCTCCCTGCCCCACCCAGCCTGCTTTCCTGCAACTGACCTGACCATCACAGAGGTCGATGAGTGGGGTCTTTTCCCGGCTTGCTTTGAGGAGTTTGGACTGGAAGAGCTTCCCATCAAAATACATCCAAGGACAGCAGTGTTCCCAGGGTACTGGCTGGCCACATGCGTCGTTTGCAAACAGGGCCATGTCCACGCCACTCATGAAGAGAGCTGACAGCTGAATGCCTCGGGGGTCGAGGTTCTCAATCTTTAAATGGAAAAGAATTATTTCTATGGAGTAAGAGTACTACAGCATCCAATTCTTGCAATGTCTGACTATAACTCTCCATGGGTCATAAGGACACCCCTCAACCAAATGCCCCCTAAGTAGCTCTATCACTATCTTACAGTGACTTAACACTGACCTGTCTGAACAGAAAGACTGTTTATGTTATTTAACAAATTTAAGTTTAAGAGGCTGTTTTATAAACATACTGAAGTATTTCAATTTAGAATTTGTGAAGAGTTATACAAGTGTAAATCAATACTGTGTTAAAGGTGGACTCGTGACAAAGTAACAAATCATTCATGGTCTCCTTAGCAGTAACTCATTTATGAAATAAAATTTTATACTGCAGATTCTAAACACTGGTAATATATTAACAGAAATGTGGTAAAAAGGAATATTCTATTAAGATTCTGCATTTTTAAAGTAGTTATCTTAAAAAATTATTTGGAAAGAAATTACTTGGTATAATTTCATTCTAAAGCTTATATTTTGTGTCTACATTATTTTATATGTTAATGTTTTAGATAGCAACTTATTAATGAGACTGTCAAAATGTTTTAGGAGAAATGGATTGCTTATAAATGAAAGAACACAACAGCAAAAACACTGTATCTGAACCATGCAGACTATCAGAATCTAGAGACTTGCATTTCTGGGTTCTTTCCTTCCAGTCATTGGTGCTGTGAGCCTCCCTTTGTACACACAGCCCTTTCTTCTAGCATCTAATGCAGAGGATAAGAAACACTGACAAATACAGTCAACTCTTGATTATCTGTGAAGGACCTAGTTTGTGGATTATCCAGGACTGAGTTTTAACTGTCCTGGTTTCTGTCTTCCCACCATGCATGCTTATTTTCTAAGGTTATGGTATCTTGAGAATGCAGTCTTTATGTGTACCAAACTAAGCAATGCCTAATTGTGGCAGGTAAACGAGCTTTTCATTAAAGAGAAAAAAGATGACTCCAGTGCCAAATACTGATGAACTTATGATTATCTGATGTTTCGTACTGTCGTTGTCAACATTCCCCATTATCAGCTAACACCATATTTTTCAACTTAAAAAAAAAAACAAAACAACACAAAAAACAAAACTTGAAGTCAATGCAGTGAAGAACTTCCTGAACCTGGACAAGTCTGTCCTTCCCAGCCCACGCCTGCTGGCTTCTGCTTCTCCAATGTAATGCTGGAAAGAGTAACTAATGAGCATATTCAGTTGAGGGCAGGTGGGTTCGGGATGATAGATGAATTTTTACATTTATGAGCAGAAAGCGGGGCGGGCGCAAAATGGAAATAAAAAAGTCACCTAACTTACTTAGATCCCTACTGATCCTGCCTTTCTCTGCACTGCAGAAAGGAAGTGGAAATTCCTTTCTTCTGAGTCTCGAGGCAGAGAGAGTGAGTTTCTCCTTCCTAAACACTGACGCTGTGGGAAAGTGTCACAGCAGCGATGCCAGCCTGAGCTTGGGGGCTGCCCGTGCAGCACCCATCTCCTGGCCTCTCTGCAGGGACGATGGCAACTAGGCCTCTAGCCGCTCTCTTGTTGCCAGTTCACAGTCGTCCAGGCCAGGGGAGGGGGGCCTGGTCAAGACGGAAGGGAAGGCAACAGTGCTGCTGCTGCTGCTCTGAGAAAACAAAGTGGCAGCAGTGTCCTTTGGGGAAACTCAGTACTACTGCCATTTCTTAGTGACTGGAGGTGTGGATCATATGCACCCTCAGGCCTTACTTAACTAACAGGGCTCAAACCCACTCTGGCAGATGGCCATCTGAGCGCTGAGGCTAAGAAATCAGAGCTGGAACACAGAGGCACCTGAGATAAAACAAGTAACTTCCCAGTGAGCTGATGGGAGGAATGGCTAAGTCTACCTTATCCACACACATATGTATTTATTTTAAATGACCTTATCATTACTTAAGGAACTATGTTTTTATGGGTTTAAGAAATTATTTTCAAGTCAATTAGTTTTAGAAATAGCAACTACTATTAATTCAATAAAGGAAAATTCTTAGAAACTGTCTAAATAAACTGAATAAAATCTCAATTACTGTGTGGATTCACTTTATTCAAAAACTTTTTTAGAATTTTAATTATTTTACATGGTACTTTATATTTCATTCCCTAAATGTTAATTATACATATAACACTATCTAATATTTATGGGGCACTTAATAAATATGTATCAGATACCACACGAAGTATTTTTTCATATATTATTTCATTAACATCTCAACAACTGTATGTGTGATACTGCTGTTAGAACTCCATTTCATAGATGGAGAAACTGAGTCACAGAGAGCTCAAGGTCACAAAACTGATAACTGGTAGCACCAGAATCTGAACCCTTGATCACAGAAATGGCTGTAATATTCACATTTTAACCTCATTCTCTTATATCACAGAAGATAAAATATTCACCATTATTCAAAGTTCCTCAACTAGAAAAATAGTGACAAGATTTTCTGATCTTATAGGAAACACAAATATGGAACGTATCTCCAGCCAATTAGTTCAAGAACCAAATTCCAGTGAGGTTTACTTTGTCCAACTTCTAATTACTGGGCAACAGACTCTTACTTTTATTTGGCATATTTACCTATATGCACAACAATTCTTACAGGTATCACAGACATGCTGCACGTCCCTAATACTGTCTTTAAAGCTCTTCATTTTCCATCTTTTAATTCTGCACTTGGCATGTGAAACTGTTAAAAGAATTTAAGGCAATTATAGGGATGTCAAGAGCAAGGGAGAAAGAAACTGGATAAATATTAAAACTGTACAAAGATCTTTCTCTTCATCCTTTACCCACCCTCCTTCAAATACAGCATCAGTGCTGATTTTACCTTAGTCTTTATGTTTGTGCTGGTAACCTAGAAGAAGTGCCAAAAAAATAACAGGGAAAAAGTGAGAGCTGTCAATCACTGAGCCACGCAGAACATTCAATTGTTCAGGGTTGTGGCGGGAGGACAGAGAATGGACAAGATGAAACTCTTGCAAATTCATTTAAACCAATGGTTTCAACATCTTTTCCCAAACCTCCCATCAGAAAAGCCATCAAGAGGGCAAATTGTCAAAATTAGGTCTTTTCTTTCTCTTCTCCTCTTGATTCTCAAAGCACATGATGGGCAAAAAAGGGAGAAGAAAAACAGAATCTGGGCAATCCACAAACTGGATAATGGCCTCTAAAACAACAACAAAAATCAAGAGTTGACTATATCCTAAGCAGGAAAATGGTGTTTTATAGAAAAGCATTGTCACTGCTTTTGAAATATCAAAACAACTTTAATGGTTAAGTGAAAAAGCCATTTTGAAATTTACTTTTCTATCACTGAGTTTTGGGACTCTCAGTCTCTGCATAGGGATTTTTGTTCATTTAAATAATGATTAGTTCTCAATCTGATAACTGAGAGGATCACTGATCTTAAAAAACAAAACAAAACACCCCAACTATTTCTCCCCCCAATGAATGCTGTTATTTTTCCCTTCCAGCTCTTTCAGAATTTATGGTGCTCGTGGATGAAGCACTAATGATGCAGGCTGTCCTTGGTGAAAGGAACATAGACCTCCAGACCAGCAAGACCCAAAGGGATAGTAGTGGGCTTGAAGTAACTGCACATAAAATGGGTCTTTCTAAACACAGCTCTAGAAATGCCTGGCTTTAGATGAAGAATCAGGAGAAAATCATGAAAGCACTAAGACCTCAAAAGAACCAAAATGAAAGCTTAGAGTGTGACTATCTTTCAAAAGTTATATCCTATGTGTTGATCCAAAAATGAAAAGGATATGGGAGAAGATGAACTTTGAGTAAAAGCAAGTTGATGGTGAATAAGGCTTGGTGGGCATACCTGATACCTGGCGGTCTGATTTTCAGAACTGGGATGTCAATACTGATGTAATAATCTAAATAAGAGAAACAGGAAGTAGAGGTAGAGGGATGGCACCACACTCTAGTAAAAGTATTTACAACACCCCTGAGCACAGTCTGCTGATGAAGACGGTGGTGATGGCACCACACTCTAGGACACAGGACGCAGAGCCTGCACTTAGTACCAGCCTCTCAGGGGACACCCGGCCAAATATTCTAGAACGAAAACTTAAATTCAAAACCATTAAAAAAAAATTTCTGTCTAACAGAAAAGCTTAAACTACAAAGTAAAGAGTAAAATTTGAGGTAGACTCTCCTAAGTTTGGTTGTGTTTAGTTTAGCTTGTTTCAAAGTCATCAGAAGCCTAAGGTGATCACAAATGACATGGGCTCCACACAGTTGAGGGTCAACACTGGATTACTGAATTTAACTCAATAATTTAGGAGCAACCACAGATTTATTGAGCCCCAACAGCAGAATACTGAAAACCCATCAAATGAGCCTAAAACTCTTCTGCAGGGTAAGAACGCCTTCATAAAGAATGGTAAAAAGATCTAAAAGTGAAGGCGATTTTGTCAAAAGAGATTACTTGATTACAAATCAAATTTTGTAAAAAAAAAAAAAAAAAAACAACAAACAAAAAACACAAACCACAACAAAAAAAATCAAACCAATGGCACAAAGAAAAAACCAAAACCCTGTACATTAAAAAGAAAAGGCAGATCCACTAATTTAGCTAACTCTGAAGTCTTGAACTTTCTAAAATTTAGTGTAGAAATTAGAAAGCAACTACAGCCATGTGGACACAGTGACTAATAAAAGTGCACTGAAAAGATAGGCACACCAAAAAATCAGGTGATAAAATGGACAAAATTAGTACTGTCAAAACAATCAAAGGAAAAAAAAAGAATACTAGAAGGGAAAATTAAAAGGAATACGATGTTAAATGCTGACTAGAAGGGCACGGGAATGATGACATAACATTGTTCTTCAAGTGGTTTTTTAAAAGGGATTTATAATACCAGGAGGGCAAAGACTATTTTTTTTTTTTTTTTTAGAGACATCGAATGTTGTATTTAGGAATAATAGAACGAAATAAGGAAAAGAATCCTGGCCAGATGTTAGTAAACTCTTAGGACCAAGCCCTCCCAGGGTTTGGGATCCCCACCTGAAATAAAAGGCAAGTTTACTTCCTGATGTGAAAAACAAGAATAAACACCCACTGGTAAACATGGGAAAAATCTTTATCGCACAAAAGTAGACTTGACTGTTTCTATAACCGGGAAGGAAATTCCTTTTGCCCTGAAGGCTCTCAAGTTCACGTCATTAGTATTACTAGTTTAGTGCACTGAGTGACTGCTTGGTGAGCCATGGCTCCAAAACAAGACCTCCCAAAACAAAGAATGAGGATTGTAGATTACCTTGAGCTCCTGCAGCTGATCAGGCTCATAGAGTTTGGGGGACAGCGCCTGAGCCAGGAAGGCATCCAGCTCCTGGCGACGCAGTATCCGTGCTCCAGGCCACTGCACCATATACCTACAGGGGGTGGACAGAGAGGGTCTGGTGTCAGGATGGAGCAGTCACCAGTCACACGCACAACCTGGTGTTCGGCTTCTAGGGAGAGTCAGGATGACACAAACCAAGGAGGCCTATATGGATTTCTTAGCCAGCTTCTCTAGTTTCACTGGATGATGCCAGTTACAAATGGAAACCTAATCATTAGCTGGGCTGATCAGAATGTTTGATTCTGCAATAATTAACAATAGCACACTAAATAAGAACACACTGCAAACCAGCTGGCGATTTTTTTTATTTGCTATAACTTATATATTTTTCTGAGGGGTTTAAACTCTGAAAATACATGTTAAGCACCAATTTATTTGATTTATCTATTTTAATTCAACACACGATATCTGGGAGGCAGGACCTAAGTCCAAACAAGCAAGATTTACCTCCTGATGAAGAGTTAAGTCTTGTGTAAACTGTCTGCACGGAAAGGGCTCTGGTGGTGGCAGGTGATTGCCCTGCAGTGGAATAGGAAGTGATAGCAGGGACAATAAAGCTTCAGGCTTCAGAACCGGCAGATGAAGAACTACTGCCTGTAATCCCTGGGGTCATGCAGACTTACTGGGGCCACCCTGGTGTGAGCACCTGAAGGGAAATCAATTTCTAAGTCTCCAAACTTCCATTTGTACTATCTGCCTGAGAACCGCCAGGTGTCCATAGTCCCTTTCCTCTATTGATCATTTCCCCTTTACTCACCTTGCCGCTCAGTGCTGGCCCAGTGACAACCTCCAGAGCATTAGGTAAAGGCACAACCCCAACCAGTATTTGGGTGTGAGACAGTAAGGGGCTAGCCAGTAAGAACTTCATCATAAGCCTCACTGCATATGCAATGGTTCCTAAGTCTGTATTCAGCAAACTTGAAGGATGACCTAGTCAAGTTGCCAGCTGATACCCCCAAATAACTCCTGGTGATCCCTATGTGATCTCTGGCAAATAGCTTAAGAGGAGTCTAGAGAACTGTGACATGCCTAACAAAGCTCTTTTACAGTACTGTCTGCTGAGAAAGATTTCTCAGCACTTAATATTTAAGTTGACAAAATTAGAATCAGAGTTAGTGCAGAGCCTTCTCTCATTTCGGTAATAATTAATATTCATCCACAGGAATGTAAACATAAAAGGGGAAGGAGGAAGTTCTATCCAATGACTAAGAGGAGTATTTTCAATAAAAATCCCAATAGACAAATGACAGTGCTCACTGGTGCCAGGTGCTAGTCTGAGTATTTACACACAACTGATTGCTTAAGTGGTCACAGCCACTCTGGGGCAGGAACCATTACTGTCCCATTATAGAGATGGTGAAGTGGGGCACAGAGCTTATGTACTTCATGGTCAAATTATGCAGTAGAAGCAGAAAAGAAGGTAAACAAACAAGGTAAACAAGGTGGGTGTTAAATCTCTATGGTATTTATATTTGGTCAGATATACTTAAAAGAGTGATGTAAAAGTTTTAGTTCATTAAACTGTCAACACTTACAAAGATAAAAATAATACCCTATGCAATTGGTTGTGTGCCAAACATCTTAAACAAGTTTTACTGAGTTTTAACCAGAATCTGATGCAAGAAACAGCAAATCTGAAGAAAGTCTCCCTACTTTTCTCTGAAAAAAATTATTGTGGAAAGCTTGTGCTCAATATAAAATGTTCTCTGCCTAAGTATCCATATTATGCATCCCTTTTATTTTTCTTATTTTTTAAAAACTGTGGTAAAATACACATAACATTTGAGCAGCTAACACTTCAAAATACACATAACAAAAAATCTAGCATTTTAATCACTTTTAAATTGACAGTGCAACAGCATTAGGTATATTCACTGTATTCCAACAGACATCCCCCACCATCCACCACTACAACTCTTTTCATCCTGCAAACATTAATTCCCCCCCTTCATCCCCTAGCCCTAAGGCTAGATGTTTCTTTAAATATGATGATTCGGGAAAAGACTGTTTAGTGGACAGGTTGTTTCTCTCAAGTTCTTTCCTGGTTTTCCTGGCAGCAAAGACTCTCAGCACTCAGTTTAGCTGCAACAGTAAGTCTTTTGGGTTAGTGGTGGTTTAGTCGCTAAGTTGTGTCCGACTTTTTGCGATCCCATGCACTGTAGCCCGCCAGGCTCCTCTGTCCATGGGATTTCCCAGGCAAGAATGCTGGTGTGGGTTGTCATTGCCTTCTTCACGGGATCTCCCGACCCAGGAGATCAAACCTGGGTCTCCTGCATGGCAGGCAGATTCTTTACCAACTTAGCTATGAGAGAATCCCAATACCTACCATTTCTTCCATCTGATTTTCTTTTTACATTTTAACGAAGTTAACTTTTATCTCTTTTTCAATTCAAGTCCTCAGAAGGACCTTCTGTATATAGAAAGAGCATGACGTGTGTTCCTAAAGATATGCATATACACAGACAGACAGCTTAAGTACCACAGAACGTGGACGGTACCACCGGCACTGCAGTGAACGAAAGCTGACCCTTGGTAATCTCCTGTGTCCACACTATCCTTATCTGTGCACTGACAGTGTTTTCAATCCCTTTATGTTTCTCAGTTTTCTCCAGACACTTTTTCTCATGTCTTCCTCCTGGGCCAGGCTTTAAGTTTTCTACCACTGGAGTCTGAGGGTATCTGAGTTCCCTGCTAGTCACCTCTCGTCTCATTGCCCTTTAGAAGCATGGAAGCTGGACTAGAAGCAGGTCTCCAAGTCACTTGGTGGACAGAACCAACGTGGTCTGCCTCTGACTGGCACAGTTGGGCAGCTGAACCCTGGCTATGTTCCTGGGGTGTTGCAACAAGCTGCACTTGTTTGGAGGGCTCAAACCCTCTATCTAATTTATTAAGTTCCTCCAGAAAGTAACTCAGTTTGTCTTCTCAGAAGCTCTCTTGGATAAGGACCTCATCTGTCTGGTCTCAGCTGTACCCCAGGAAGGCTGCTTTCTGTTTCATTCCGGATACATGCTTCACCCTCACACTGAACCTCTACTCAAATGCTGGTCCCTCCTTGGCGTCACTACAAGGATTCTAGAAATTTGGCTATGATTCTCCCCCTTTCTGATTGCTCTATTCATTCATTCATTCATTCATTCATTTATGGCTATGCTCGGTCTTCACTGCTGCATACTGGCTTTCTCTAGTTGTGGCTCGCCAGCTTCTCATTGTGTCAGCTTCTCTCCTGTTGCGGAGTCCTGGCTCCAGGGCATGTAGGCTTCAGAAGTTGTGGCACTCAGTATTTGCTGTGAATGGGATTAGTTGCCACGAGGCATGTAGGATCTTCCCAGACCAGGGATGGAATCTGTGTCCCTTGCATTGGCAGGGAATTCTTAATCACTGGTGATCCAGTGAAGTCCTGATTGCTCTTGCAATGTCACATTTGGAACATATGTAACATATGGGTACTGACATCACTAGTGAAAGCAGAGAGAAGATCACCATCTCCCGCCCCAAAGGCAGAAGTTGAACCTCATCACAAAAGAAGAGAAGCAAATCTAGACTGAGAAAAAGTCTACCCAGAGACTGACAAACTGCACCCAGGGGCTGGCTGGCTGTTTTTAAACACAATTTCCTGGAGCAGCCACACCCATTAGCTCATGATCTCCAGATCCCTGGTGGCTCAGAGGTTAAAGCGTCTGCCTCCAATGCGGGAAACCCGGGTTCAATCCCTGGGTCAGGAAGATCCCCTGGAGAAGGAAATGGCAACCCACTCCAGTATTCTTGCCTGGAGAATCCCACGGACAGAGGAGCTTGGTAGGCTACAGTCCACGGGGTCACAAAGAGTCGGACACGACTGAGTGACTTGATTTTCACTTTCACTTCCAGATCCCTGATCTACAAAACACACCAGTGTTTACTCTTCAGAAACATCTCTGCATCAACCCAAAGAAACCTGAGAAGTTTGGAAGAGACAAGGCACCTCAATGCAAGAACAAGGCAAGATTTTGTTGCTAATAAAGTATGTTACTGCAATAACAAGAAAAATCTGAGTATCTGTAGATGAGATGTATCAGTATTTTTCTGATTTTGAGGATGTTCTTTAAAAAAATAAATAAATAAAGAGATTAGGGATAAGAGGGGTATCATATTCACATCATTCAAGAGATGCAGGACAAACACCCAGGAGAGAAGAGGAGAAAGCCACTGCAGTAAATTTAATATGTTGGGAAACTGGGTGAAAAATAGCCACCAACTCTTTGTACTAATTTTGCAATTTCAATTTTAAAATTATGTTTAAAAAAAAAAGATTAAGGAAGGGAAGAGCCGTTGGGATGACAGCCTGGCCTTGTGGCTGCTGACATTTGCCCATCAAAGCCATCAAAGCCAAGGGTCACACTGTGTGGCCTCCAACAGGGCCTTACCATCTCGGGGACACAGAGGCTGCCCTTTGGTGCCCCTCCCCCAACCTCACCAGACTGCTGTCACACAGCTGCAATTTCTCCAGAGAAAGACCACTGAGCCCATTGGCCCTAGACTATAGCCTGTCTTTGGCAAGCCCTTGGAGACACACACCAACCTTCTTACTCATCTGCACCTGCCCCTGCCCCCACCCCTATGCCCTTCATCCCACATTCTTAGCAGGCCATACCTATCAATCAAACAGGCCATACAGGGTATACTCCTTTACCTACTTGTCCCTGTGACCCAAAATACTCGTGAAGGTAGAACGAATTCTCTTCACAGGGATGGGCCAACCCATTTACTGATGTCCTGACCCCAAATCCTGACTCTTGTGCCACAAGCCACTCTCTCTCATCTCTTCCCAGCAAGCCCTTCCTCCTCAGGACCTGAAACTATGTGAGCCCTACCAAGTGGGAAGCTCCATGGCTTCAAGCCCAGACTGCACACAACAGTCTCTGCACAACCAAGCATGTCTTCTGGGTCCCACCCAAGTAGCAAGTATGAGGGAACCTGGGCTGTAATCATGGCAGCCTCCTGACACCACGGAGATGAGCACGGGAGGAGGCTCAATCAAACTCAGACTACTAGTTGCATTTGTTAACCTTTTCAAGCTCTAAAATGAGTATGTTTTTTTATAACCAACCGTAAAACAAATAAACGGGAACCAAGACAATCCTGAAATCATGAGTTTCCAAAGGCCATCTGAACAGTGTCTCAAAGAGGCAGAGCTATTTCTGGAGTAATGGCCAAGGAAGTCATGAGGACTGAGCCAAAGACTGGGGTCTGATCACTGTCCAGTCTGCACTTGCTAGGTATCCCAGTACCCCATGAGGTCCAATGAATGAACAGACAAGACGTGAAGGCACCACAATCCCAAGCGTCATGAAACACTATGAGCACTGTGTAAGCATCAACAGAGGCTGTCCCGCACTAACATATGGGTGCTTCTGACCAAGGGGCAACCAAACAAGCCTCAAGTGCCACACACATCGTTCTTACTCAGGGCCCAATGGGACCTTCAAGTCAGGCATACAGTAGACAGTTAGCTGTCTACCCAACAGATTAAATGCCACACATCATTTTAAACTTGGAAGAGAGAAACACAAAGTAACCAAATTCACTACTGCTATTTAATCTTCGAGTAACCCAAAGTCTTAATGTTTTGGCTAATATAAAATGAATTCCATCAGAGGAAATCAGAAGATTCTAAAACCAAAATGAAAAAAATTAGTCTTTCCCACTAGGCTAATCCTCAATGGAGATAAAGATAAGAAACTGACATACCATGCTATATTGTTGTTGTTGTTTAGCTGTTAAGCCATGTCTGACTTTTTTGTAACCCCACAGACCATATCCTGCCAGGCTCCTCTGTCCAGGGAATTTTCCAGGCAAGAAAACTGGCCTGGATTGAGATTTCCCACTCCAAGGGATCCTCCTGACCCACGGATTGAACCTGCATGGTGTCTCTGGCACTGGCAGGTAGATTCTTTACCACTGGCATCACCTGGGAAGCTCAACAGAGTTGCTTTTGCATTGGCTGGGAATTGAACCCACGCCTCCCGCACAGCAGAATTCTACCACTGAATTACTCCAAAAACCAACAGTTTCCACACAGGCGTTTGTGGCCCATTGGCTTATAAGAGTCTGGAAGAACACAGTGCACATATCTGAGTTTTTAACCTTCTCTCCAAGGCAGGAGTCAACCCCTTAGAGACAGTAGGTTCCAGGGCAGGGCAGACACAGGACGGACCTGGGCATCCTGTGGTGCCAGAAAGCAAGGACATGCTGGGCGGGGTGGTGGGGGTGGTGGTGGTATGGAAGACAAAGGACATAGGAGCCACTCAACAAGCTCCCAAGGCCTGAGCTGGAACAAACTGAACAACCAAATAACAAGGTTGTATCAGGTTATAACCCTAGAAAGAGAGATAACCACAAGCCCATACTGATCTACATATGATTAAATAAATGAAGGAAGAAGAAGAGATACATTTTACCAAAGAAAAATTACTAATATATAAATATGTAATACAGTCCCCCAACAGTCTTCAAAAGCTTTAACATTTAAAGGATAAACTATGTTTAAAATCATTATGATATCTACATAAAATATAGGTTCATCAAATGTTACCTATTCTATAAACACACTATATAGCATCAACTGAAACTCATGTTGTATTTACATGACCTATATTTCTATAATACATGAAAATATTAGATGAGGACAAATTCAATTGACAACCTGATTCACCTGGAATAACCCCAGGTGAATCTGGGGTACTGAACTGTAACTTCATTCAGTACACTTCTTTGAGAGGCATTTGTACAAGCACCGGCTGGAGAACATGCGGTGGCTGAAGAGGCAGCCAGGGGCACCTACCGTAGGACGCAGCACAGCACCGTGAGATGAGTGGGCACACTGGCTGGGTTGAGCATGGCTGGTGTGTCTGACCTCATGCAGGCCAGGAAGGCCCTCATTCTGCGGTTCTTGTCCTCCACCGCCTTCCCCAGCCACAGTCTCTTCAGATTGGGGCAGGTCCATTCCCTGAAGGCAAGAGCTTCCACCAATTCCGGGGTTTGCGGCGATTTCCCTTTGTAAGCTGCCCACTCTTTAATGATCACTGGTGAAACTACAGAAAGGAAAATGAGAGAACCATTTATGCCCTATCTTAGCTACTTTAAGCCTAACAAAAACAGCTCTAGTAATTACAGTATGAAGATGTCACTTCTTGTGTAACAATGCATTCTCTCATTAGTAAGCCATCAGTCATCAATCCTCAACTCTAAAATATTTTGTTTTCTACTCTATGCACTTACTTCGGTGACTCATTCAGAATTTCAGTCAGACCATCAATAAATTTCTTCTCAATCAAAGATTCCCCATAAAACTAGTAGGTATAAATCAAGGATGTTACACAAAATTTGCTTTAATATTATAAATCCATTAATAGTTTTAGTAATAACAATGGGTACAACTTACACATATTTTGCGATCATCACAGAAATCATGGAAAACCCAATTTAGATAGCTGATCTTTTTCTCCATGTTTTTACTAATTAGATCTAAGAAATAATTTGCACTTGGTAGCCACTTTACTTAAGCATGTCCTACTGTAACAAGTATAACTGTTAAACTCCATAAATAACCTTTTATCCACAGTAGTTTTACCACTATTAGCAGGAATTAATTCTGAAAATACAAACATGCACATTTCCCCACAAAATTCCCAAATAACTTAAGGGAAAAACGGTGATGGGGAAAGGAGAACAATAGAGATAAAGCACACTGCACAGAAGTATGTTAAAACTTCTCCCCAAAGTACATTGATATAAACAGTCAGATGGTAAAACGTGGGTGTGCATTTTGTAACAAATAGCTTACTTTGGTCAATAAACATGAGAGCTGAAGCAGGGCCACATGGAGACCCCATCCTCCCCTCACATGGCTGACAGCAGGTACAGAAGCCAGGATGGTGCTATG
Organism: Oryx dammah; assembly: GCF_014754425.2. NCBI lineage: Eukaryota > Metazoa > Chordata > Mammalia > Artiodactyla > Bovidae > Oryx > Oryx dammah. Next base: position 83,332,837 of record NW_024070185.1, on the reverse strand, counting down.
ATTCTAATGCGACCTTGGATACATCAATTCTATCCAAATAACCATACCCCTTCCTGGGCCCATTTTCCTTAAAGTAACACCTGAGGCAAACTGAAGACTATGAAGAAGCCAAATCCCAACAAAATTAAATGATTAACTGGCTCATCTCCAGCTCCACACCAAGTCTAGACAATCATCTCTTCCAATGGCATGAAGAATTTTAGGAGTTAGATACTTGGATAGGCACGACTGTTAGCAACAGGAAAAGCAAGCTTTGCACAATCAACCCCAGTCAAGTCAGGTGGTAGTGTGCTGCAGAGGAGCGCCATGACCAGCCATTCTGCAGGGACCCCAACTCCCAGAAGCAGGCTGCTTGAGCAGGGGTGCAAAATCAAGACAGTTGCTGAAATTCTTTTACAAAAAATAACTGTTTTTTCATTGAGGAAATCCCTTTAATTCACATTTGAGTATCTTAGTGTTTAAATGTTTAAAAAATTTCTAAACTTAAAAGGTTTAAAGTCCATCAAGTCAAAACAGAGAGACACATGTATATATAAATACATGCATCTTTAAATGTATCTATATTTTAGGTGCCAGACACAAACTCATAAGGTCCCTACTGTCCAGCAGACCCTGTCCTTGGACTCACAATCTAGCTGCCCACCCCCATTCCTGCTGAACTCCAGCGCACACAGCTCCATAGATTGCCACCTGTATGCAGAGGGTAGGCGTCACCACCACAGTCCCCTCCTAGGTGCAGTACACCCCATCTCCCTTTGTTCCAACTATATTCACAGAGGCTGGCACACTGTCAGCCCCAAGAAAACAAGTGAAAGGAGGTTACAAGATAAGCCATTAACCAGTACACTGCATTTCCATTAAGTCAGTCCACAAAGTTTATTTTCATGCCCACCCCCCACAGTAAAAATGAATAAATCTATTTCTTCCGTGTAGCATCTTCATTTTGGTGACAAAGATTTATTTAATGGGACTAATTATATTTTATCTTTGGTTGTTAATACGGGTTAATAACCTAGTTATCTAAGGTCTCTCATGTGCTTCCCCCAAAATACACACACATACACACATGCGTGCAAACAAAGCCTAAGCTTACTGCATCTTAAAAAACTCAGTTTATAATGCCAGGGTCTCCTTTGAGTTTTCTCAACAGAAGCATTCTTATTAAAACTATCTTCATCTATTTATATCTTTCCCCTCTGTCATCTCTGATCTTGCTTCCCTTTAATAATTTTTAGCAATTGTTTTATTATACTGTTTTCATTCTAGAAATAAATTTTTGGTGGAGGATTTTCATTCTCAAGGTCAAAAGGCTTAGACCTGTATATACTTTATGCTTCAAACCCTACACTAAAGTTAAGTGGAGGTCAGAGATGCCAACAGTCCTTCACAAGTTCTCCTGAGTGTTCCCTGAAGCTGCCCTAGCAGCTGTTTACACTAGTTGGGGCTCCAGGTGTGCCTGAATTTACCTAGCCTGATGCTGTGTGCTCAGATCCTATTCAGCCTGCAAAGGCTACAGATGAGCACACACCTGTGCCTGAGAACTGCCACCTAATGCTCACCTGACCATCCCTCCCATGTCCTGGTAAAAGGACTTCCCCAGTACATGGAGGTGAGACTGTAGCTGTAAAGAAGTATTAGATATAATAGCTTCCTCTTATATTCTAAGCATTTTTGTTGCTATCTGCACTATTCATGCCTAGAATGTTCAAGTCTAATTTGGGAAATACATGTTCTCAGAGAAGATAAATGTGCAGTAACAAAAAAGCTTTGTTCCAAAAGCAAAGATGCCCTGATTTGCTTTATTTTTTACACGTATCTGTTTTTAAACTGAATACTTGGAGATCTTTTGTGTACACCACCACTTAAGAGCTGTGGAACCTTTGGCCAATCACCCAACAGATATTTACTGAGCACCTACTATGTAGTGGGTGAGGCAGGAAAGGCACCCAGGGCTCAGATGTCAACCACCATGTGCCTGTGTGAAAATAAGGGTCTTCCTAAATTCTGAGGCCTGGGTCCCTCACTTGCCTTGCCCCAGCCCAGCCCTAGATCTAGGCACTAAAACTAGGGGGGCCAACAACTCACTCTGTAGCACAGGCCAGTTGAGGAAACGCAAAGACACCTTGCACCTCTGTTATGTGCTTACAACTATGTGAGGTCAACTTATGTTTACAGGCTTGTAACATTAGATTAATTAAAGGTTAGTGTTTTATAAATTAATGAATCCCAAGGGACATCCCATCTTCAGGTAGACACACAGCAGCCTCTGTGTTATAAGTTCATCCAATGGAGTGGCTGATGCACACAGGGTACCTTCTCTCCCTCTGGCTCTGTGATTCTCCCCAAGTTGCTGCTGCCCACTGTTTTACTCCCCAAGCTCTCCTGAAGCTCACAGGAATAAGCCGATGCAAATTAGCCAGCGAATAGCAAGTAATCTGGGCTCTTATCATTTTTGCAAAAAAACCCAAACAAACTAGTTATACAGGGATTATCCAAGTGGTATGGGGCAGCTGGATTATAGGAACACGCAGTGTGCAGACAAGAGCACTAGGATATAAAACCCTCTCTGTGAAGGCACCATTTTATAAAGACATCTTCATGCCTCCTTGTTAAAACAAGAATAAGAGAATCCCAGAGGTCAGCTAATCTAGCTACTGTCCATGAATAAATCTGTGTATCATCATCAATAAAGATTTATCTTGTCTTTTCTACTGACAGGAAAAACTCATGATTTCAAGTGGACTACTTTGAAAAATCTGAACATCAGGTTGTCTTCCCTATCTGAAACTAAACTGAATTTTTATACTGGCAAAAAGCAACTCCAGGGTACCAGTTTTCTGTTATTACCAGCGGCTATATTTATAACACAGTTTCTTTGCTGGAAGCACCTCTTCAAAATAAAATTTCAAGACATAAAACACTGCTGAAGACTTAAGCTATTAGTAAAAACCCAATGTTTTCCATCAGTCGTTAATTTTCTTCTATTTTCACATTTATACATATGACAACCAGCTATCTCAGGAATCTGTTATAATACTGATTTTGGGATCCATCCCAGGCTAGGAATAATGAATATGTTTCATTTTGTGAGCCTATTTCAACTGACTGGTAGCGGCTGCCTGCAGTGCCATACAATGAACTATGTCTCTAAGCTCACTCCAGGGCACCATGAGCAGTGAGAGTTATAGTATGCACACAATGTGGTTAGAAGGTAAGGGAAAAGGTGGATACAAACAACTTCCAAGGCTATGGCCAACTGGACCTTTGGTCTGTGTCTGTGCAGTGTGTATTTGGGGAGGAGCCACCATTTTACTCCCTGAGCTCTCCTGGAGTTACAGGAAAACACACACACAATAAATAAAAACAAAACCTCAACTCCTTCATATCAGAGTTATATCAGAAACAGGAAAATGGGCGCAATGACAGCTGGTCTATCCTTCTTATGGGAAAACTGCCAGTTAACTTCCAAGCAGCTCTGTGTGCAGGCTGAGGGGCCAACTAGCCCCTCATTTCCTCATGCTGACACATGTGTGAGTATCCTCCATGATTCTGAAAAGGAAAAGACTATGAACTTTCTCCCTAAACTTTTTATATCTGAGGCTGGGAGTATCTTACTGTCCACAAACATATACCTGCTCAGTAGGCCACAGGGCACATAGAACAGTGCTACATGGTGTTATAGACACTTGCTAAACACTGTTCCTAGACTTCAGTTTCCCCACTTACGTCATTCCCACTGTATTAGAAACTCCGAAGTTCAAGGACATAAACATTAATCCAAAAGAGTACCATCAAACAATTCCTACCACACAACACTGCTTTTCCCATAGATGTCTCTTGAGCTCAGCCACTCAAAGTTCTGTGAGGGAAAAACAGTTTGCTAATGCTACTCCTGAAAAGCTTTGAGGAATAAAAAAATTCAGATTAATATACAAACAGCCTTCATAGAATAAGAAAAATGTTTATGACAACCAATTTTCACACATATGAAAATAGCACACTAATTAATATTGGTCATGTTAAAGTATTGTTTTATAATGTGATTCACAACGAACAAATTTATTTTAAATCAGCAATCCCAATGACGTGGCACTAACAAAATTTCTAAAGCAAACTGGATCAGTGGTGGTGGGGGGAATCAATGTGTTCCTTTTTGGCTTTTCTTGACAGTTTAGAAAGAAGAGAGCAAATATAGAGAAATACAAATGCAGTATTTTGTGATTAGTTGCTCAGTCATGTTTCTTTCTTTGCAATCCATTGGACTGTACCCGCCAGGCTCCCCCGTCCATGGATTTTTCAGGCAAGAATACTGGAGTGGTTGCCATTTCCTTCTCCAAGGGATCTTCCTGACCCTGGGATCAAACCAGCATCTCCTGTCTCTTGCAGGGAGATTCTTTACCTGCTGAGTGATCAGGGAAGCCCTAAATATAGTATAAGTATACTAAATATAAGCATAGTATATAAACTTGCTATAAGGTCAAACCCTTGCCCCCTGAAGTGGAGATCTAACCACTGGACTGCCAAGGAATTCCCAAGCCTGCTTTTTTCTCTTCAACTATAGCTGAGGTGACTCATCATCCTGTAGTCTTTATAGAACCAGATCCCTTTCTTCTGGTCCTTCCCATTCATCACTGGGGAGTATCTGCGTGGCTGAGGAGCATCCCCAGGCAGAAGAAGAGTCACTACGGTACGAAAGGTCAGAGCTGTTTCCAGGGCAGAAGTGCCTGTGAGGAGCAGCCAAGCCACCTGGATCTCACGCATGCAGGCCTGAAGGCCAGGGCCAGCTCAGACCAGGTGCCTGGCTCCAGGCCCAGCCCCTATTCCAGTAGCTGCAGAGATGGCTAGCTCCCTGGGCCCCTCTCTCCCCAGACCAACTGCCACCATCACCATTTAGCCCATATGGGTGAGACTGTTTGTGCTGGGTCAACAGTCTGCTGCTTGAGCCACTGGTAGGACCGTGAGTTCCACAACAGTGACTTCAGTAGCATTCTCCCACAATATACAACAAATATTCTTATTACTCTCCTAAAGCAAAATGATAGAACCTGGCAACTGACAGGGAAGAACAAAAAAATAAACTGCCAGCATGTAATTCAATATGATTTTCAAAGGCTGAAATTTTTTTTCCCCTTATGTTTGCATTTCTTCTAAATTACTTTTGGAATTGTCAAATGACATTAAGTTGAATGCTTCATATCACCTAAAGTTAATGTTTTAATAATTTATTCTTCAACAGGAGGAAAATTGCTTTACAATGCTGTGTTGGTTTCTGCCATACGACAACGCAATTCAGTCATAACTGTACATGTATCACCTCCCATGTGAGCCCTCCTTCCCTCCCCTCACCCTACCCCTCTAGGTCATTGCAGAGAGCCAGGCTGGGCTCCCCGTGTTACACAGCAACTTCTCACCACCTATCTATTTTACACATGATAGAGTATATATGTTGATGCTACTTTCTCCATTCGTCCCACGCTCTCCTTTTCCCACTGGGTCCGTAAGTCCATTTTCTCTAAATGGCTGTGATTTTTTTAAGGATTCGATTGTAGATATCCTACTTTAGCCATATTTTTAAAAAATGAAACTTTGGTAAGTCATATGAATATTCATTGTAGATTATGAACATTTTATCATATGCCTTAATCAAGAGAAGTAATTCCAAATGGATACATGTCTTACATATAATGGGAGCTAAGTATTTTTGAACAATCCTACAGGCTTCAATATGCCCTTGGACTAGGTCTGACATCAAAGCCCTCTTGGGAAAATTCTTAATTGTCACAGTGACCACACCAAGAACATGCATCTGTATGCAGAGCATTTTGAAGCCATGTTAGATCAAAACCCTCACATTCAGAAGTAGCTACATCACCCACATGAGTAGGAGGGTTTACCTGGAACCCACACAGCTCGGATTTGGCTACCAAAGTGGAAGGCAAAGGCCACAGGCACGTGGAGAACAAATTTGTCCCGAGGACCTTATGGTGCACTTTCACGTGCAAAGTGCCACTGATTTTAAAATTTCATCTACATACGGTCTATGAATAAATGTAGGTAAAACAAGATTTCAAATCTTATCAACCAAGAACTCCTGAGAAACTGCAGAAGGTTAGCCTCTTTGACATGATCAGACATTGTTATTTTCCCATCTCATCCAAATCATAAAGAAGCTACAATATTTTCTCCATAAAATAGTCACTTAGTAGATGTTTCAGGTATGGAAACCTAAACCAGTGGCATTGTAAGAGTCAGTGTTTTCCACTGGCCAAAAGTAACAGAGCAACAACAGACAACTGTGTGCCATCCTTGAAAAGAAGTCAGTAGAGTGGGGAGGGGAGCAGAGGCAGGAGGAAAGGAAAAAGACATGCCTGCCAAATTCTCTTTGAAGTTACGGCTTTCTCCCACTCACCCACCCTTCCTCCATCCACCTCCCAGCGGAAGACTTTCCTTCTTTCTTTTGTATTCCTTGTGCCTCCTAGCCTCCAAAGGAGGTCAAGACACCTCCATCCACAGTCTCGAAGAGCTCATTTGAGTCCCCTGAGACTTTACCACCCTTCTCCTTCCCTTGATCATGCCATTCCCCATGTCCTCCAGCCCTTGCCAGAACTGGCCTGCCACAGGCAGGCTGACCTAGTCATTTCTCTGTGAGAGCTGCACTGGGCCCTATGGTGTGGTTTGTACATTCAGCTCTTTACCACAGTTTGCCTCCCTCTTGCTTATGTTTAGAGGATGCTAGTCTATTTAGTCAATAATCTCCCCTGGCTTCTGCTTCCCCTATTGTCTATAAGGCCAGCTTCTCCCAGGCCAGTAAGACACCTGTATCAACTGGGTACAAATTAACTGATGAGGGAGTGGAGCATGCGGGGTGCTGTCAGCTGTGTGTTTCACAGTGTTTTAAAGGCACAGACCAGCAGCAGGGCAGAAGAGACCAGGACTCTTACTTCCCAAGAGCACCTGGCACGTGCAGCTCACCTGTGACACACAGAACTCCCTGAAACAGGCCAGGGATGCACCGTGCCCACTGCCAAGGACATGAACAGAGCTCACCAGCCATATGCAGGCTGCTCTGTGAAGCTATGGATACTGTCAAAGGAAGCCCAACCTGGGACATACCTGAGGGTATTCAGGTTTTGATCACCGAAAACTCTTGAGGATTTTCTGCATAAAGATAACTGTGTTTCTGGAACACACAAGCAAATGAAGAACAGCCTTTCACCATGAAAGCCAATATGGTGCTATGAAGCTAAGGACACAGTAGGAAATAGGGCCGCATGGGACCCTGTAGCACTCAGCACTCCAGGCCCAACAGAGACCCAGGAGGCTACAGGACTAAGATGCTCAGGGCTGGTGGTGAACTGGAGGTCACTGCTGTGGGGCCAGGGTGGCCTGGGTGGGCCAGCACAGAAAACTGGCCAATCCTGTGCAAGATTAAAAAGGTCTTCTTTTCTGAGCAAATAAATCACACAGTGGGAGAAAAGGATGAGGATTTGTATACCTGGAATGTACTGGGCCTTTGAAAAGTGTCCACTGACACACTCGGTGTTTCACATGGTGCCTCCAGCCTGATCAAGGTGGTAGAAACATCAGCTAGAGGAGGCCCTGTGGAGCCAGCATCACCTTCTCCAGCTACAGTCACACAAATAGCTCAGCAGCCACACTAGGTATGACTATCTTCAAGTAAGGGAAGTGACAGATGGCTTCATTTTAAAGGCTTACAGAATCACAATTTTGTCACAGTAATAGAAACAGAAAACAAGAATCTACAGAACTGAGTGTTTAGATAAAACTGCTAGAATCTCTCTAGTTTTGAGTTCCAAAGGAAAGATCTACTCCCATACTTGTCCTTGAGCTCAGCTTCACCCAAGTCTCCAGGCCTGCAGTGACCTGCCATACAAGCAGGTGATCTGTCACTAAACATCCTCAGTTTAGAGGAAGACTCAGTAATCTACAATTTCCACACTTCATAATACTCTTATTTTAGATTGCACATTTGGGGAAACATTTCTGTATTTCCTACTAAATATACAGTGACTTATATTCATTACATTAGTAGATAAAATTACCTAGAACAGAAAGGCATGATTTTCTCCTCCAAAATCACATTGGCCCACTGAAGATGGAAACACTTTGACCTCAACCTTTGCCCAAATTTCAAACAACAGTTTCTGCCTTCCCACTTCCCCCTCCACCCCCAGAATCGATCAGCTGGAGGCCTCTAAGGGAAATCCTTACAAGTCCCCTCTTGGCCTCAGGGATGTGTGCAACAACTGCACAGAAGCAGCCCAGTGGACAGCTAGTGGGACCTCCCCAGGAACACTGATTTCTGCAAAGAGAGAACCACATCTCGTGGACACCACAGCAGAAACTGCTGTCAATCTGCCCAGGACATGTTAACCACGAGGATGGCGACCGTCAGGACTGTTTCCAGATCAACGTTCAGTTTGAAGCGTAAACCTGTTGTTTTATCATTTTACTGAATAAACACCACTGCTGGGATGTTACTGAGGAAAACAACCTGTGGCTTGTCCTCCTTTCGTAAGAGCCCCAATGGAGCCCATCTCCTTTATGTGGGGACTCTCAGGGTGAACTCAGTCACGATTCTTCTAAGGCTTTAAAAATGCACAAGAGATTACGAGGTACCGAGGAAAACAAACAATGGATTTTACAGTACATACATTCTGGTGGAAGTCTGTTCTTTCTAAAAGCAAGTCTCTCAGTTTTCTTTCTGCTTTCTGCCAAGCTAAACAGGACTCCGTAAACATACTGACGAACTGGCCTATAGAGCAGGGCGGCGGGAGGCAGGTCTTTGCTGGCTTCATCTTCAATAGAAACAGCAATTTTGATTTCACCCTTTGCATGGAAGAAAGCAGAATAATATTGCACATTTTTCATGTTGAATTTACAATAAACTCACAGAAATATACTGTATTATCTCCAGTTAATGAAATTGCAATTCTATTCCAAATCAATTGCTTAACAAGTTGCCTGTATCAAGAGGTTTAGGGAGAGTTCATTTAGCAGGTTTAGTCAAAATATACGCTCAAAGAGTCAAAATAAAACCTACATTGTTTTATTTTTAACCTGGAACAACAACAACAACAAGAACAAAAACCATGTAAATGCTTCCAAAGTCTTCAAAAAAAATCTAGATAGGTAACACCAGACAACAAATAGAATAGAAAATGCTGAGAACTGGCAAATTTTATGAGTCAAGATGGTCATATGTAATGTAATTCATCATTTTTTTCAATGAAACCTATATGAAATCCAAGAAAAGAGCACCCTAAAAATAACATGGTCACAAATTTTCTTTATCAAGCTCTTTCGTAAAAAATTATCATATACAAAAAAACCTACCTAAGAGAACTCTTTTAAGTGGTATTCATTTTTAAAGTGTTCAGCATGTATCAAGCCTCTGCCCCAGTGCATTAAGTAACTCAACAGACAAGTCCCACTGAATGAGACAGCCACCAGAGACTGGAAATGAAGGAAGCCCTTTTCTGTTCATCTCCACCTCCATTCCTCTCTGCCAACATAGCAGGGGCTTCCTTGTGGCTCCAGAAGACAAATGACTCTGTGACCACCTGCACCTGAGGTCAGTCCAAAAATTCTGTGGTCCATGTTATCAAGGTACATCTCAAGAGACTTCACAAGGAATTTAATTATGCATATTCTTAATGATCTGTACTCTTTCAATCATGTCATAAACATTTATTCTTTCACATTAATTTACCATTGATCTTCTCCCTTATCAGAACCTTCATACTCTTTAATCTAGTAGCTACACATGTGGTTAACACTCATCTAGTGAGTATTTACTCTCCCAAAATTGAGGCTTTGACGATTCTCTACATTCTCACTTGAAGCTTGAATTCACAGCAAATGTCTCAGCCTGGAAAATTTAACACCAGAGCCACTCAGCTCGCAGGAAACAGCACACATTTCAGTCTAAACTTTTCCCAAATATACTGAAAAAGTTTAGGTGACACCTTAAAACCTGAAGATAGTCAAGTTCACTTTTCTCAACCACAGTCATTTTATCAGTATTTGCCCTTGAAATCAGTGAGTACTGAAGAGGAGGACAGGCAGTTTTACATCACTCAGACTGATTTAACCAGAAGTCCCTAAGTCAGACCCACAAGCATGGCAGGGCACAAACAGCAGGGAGTCCAGGGACCTTATATCCCAAACAACCCCAGAGAGAAAGGGCACAACCTTCCCAAAGCTGGAGTCCCTTTAAACTTAGCAAAATCCTTTTCCCGCAAGAGTAACCCTCACTTACCCTTATAATCTATGTTGGACCTGAAAGATAAAATTTTTACTTTATAACCATAATCTGAGAAGTGATACCATACATGCATACCCATATCAAATAACAGATGAGACTTGGAGGCAATTACAATTCAAAAATACATTAAAGGACCCAAATGATAGCACTCATCTTCCTGTCCTTTATTTTATAAAATATAAAATTAAGCAGTTCAAATTAGTCAATTAACGGTTAAAATTGCAGCTCAAGAGTGCTGTGGAATGGAAGTCACTTGTAATTACTGACTCCATTCTATAAACCATACGTGGACTTAGAAAATAAGAAAAAAGCTTGATTATATATGGTGGTACATATGCAGATGAAAACATGATAAAATACATATAGTAACGAACCAATTTTACACCAGAAATCTGGTCACCAAGTTAAATTGTGGATCTATGATTATAAACATTAATATGACAAGTCATTGAGGAAATTTAAATAAACACAGATCTATTCAAAACACCAAGATTCAGAAACAATTAATGCCACACTGTATATCTATTTAAGCATACATTCGGGAAGATACTAATAAAGTGACGAAGCCCCGTATTCCATTGTTTGCTGTAAGTACTCAGTGAGGTAGAGGAATAAGTCAAAGTAGGAAGTGCTATCAGCCACTCAGAAGTTGGGAGCTTCTAGGACAGATGATAAACCAGATATAGTATGTGACATCACAATTAAACTTGACACTATAGCAAAAACATGTAGAAAACTTTGAAATTAGAAATACAAATAAAATTACAAACCAGAGAAGAACATGAAGTGCCATTAATTAGAAGCTTCAAAAATAATTTTGTGTTAAACTGATGAGAAAAACAAGACTTTCCCCAAGTTCTAATTTTATTGTGATTATAGATATAAATATCCATCTTTTTTCTCCACGTTTAGAAAGGGGAAAATGAACTTCACTTCAAACACCTTGTAAGATAAAAAGCAGTTCCGAAAGGAAGGAGGACACACCCCACAAGAGTGACCACCGTGAGACGAAGGCCACGCGCACAGCCCCAGTGCATACCTTCGTCAGCACGTGGAAGATGTAGGGGTACATCAGCCCCTTCTTGTGCCGGTGCTCGGCCACTCTCAGCACCTCGGGCGCGACAGGAGGCAAGGGTGGGGTGGTGATGTCCATGTGGTTCCTGGTGGGCATGGACAGGAGGCACGGAATTGGCTGAACAGTGCCAATCTGGTTCCCCTTTCCTTCAGCAAGCTGGCTGCCAGAAGAGGCAGTGGACGAACCTTCTGCCTGCAGAGCAACGGGTGAGAGGAGAAAATGGGTTCATGTCACATTTCCACTCCTTTAACCTGTCTGTCCAACTGTAACACAGACAGATGTGATTAACAACTTCAGTGAGGACAAGGGGAGCTGTGACCCACTCCTCCTTGAACAGAGGAAGTGTGAATGGACGCCCACTGTGCCTGTGTCAGGGATGGGAACCCAGAGAGCTGCTGCAGCTTCCGCTGCGTGACCCCACTCATGGCTCCTCCCTTGGGATCCCCATGAGATGAACAGCCTTCTGTGGTTGCTAACCCAAGTCCCATCTGGCTCCTCCATGTGACCAATTCTTGTGATTCTGCTTTCCTGGGAGACCCTTCCTCAACTCAATGGGTAGCATCCTCTCTACGGATGAAAAAACTAATTCTCCAAGAGGAGATGTCTCTTGTCTGTGGCAATGAGACCAGTAACTAGTGAACGGGGACTAAAACTAGGTCTCAGTCAGGCCTGCTCCTCACCACCACCACAGCTCTTATTTAAAGAAGAAATAAAAACCAAACCTCAAGTACTCTCTTAGGGTACTTAAAGTCCCAAGTTAAGTATACATAGGGAACTGTCTGCCAAAAATTAAAACCAAAGAACAAGCTAAAACCATTAAAACTGATGAGTCAGATCTACATAAACTGACACAGAAATGTGTGCATGGTAAATTATTAGGTGAAAAATATCCACTTTGTACAACAAATCACCAAAATACAGAATATATGTACATGAATAGGAAAGAGTATGGACACCAAATGACTACCTCAGTGTTGAAGGGGGATTCTTAGTTTTCTCTTTACAAATTTTAGCAAAGTCCTAATTGTTAACCAAAAGTGAAAAGTGAAGTCACTTAGTTGTGTCCGACTCTTTGCAACCCCATGGACTGTAGCCTATCAGGCTTCTCTGTCCATGGGATTTTCCAGGCAAGAATACTGGAATGGGTTGCCATTTCCTTTCCCAGGGGATCTTCCCGAACCAGGGATTGAACCTAGGTCTCCCACAATGCAAGCAGACGCTTCACCCTCTGAGCCACCATTGTTTACCAAGAGCAAGTATTATTTTTGCAGCAAACTTTTTTCCTCACAATAAATCCTAGAAATAATAATTGCTCACTTACTGCTTCTGCGGCACCCTAAAAAATATACAAAGAAAGGCAATGCCAAAGAATGTTCAAACTGCTGTACAACTGCACTCATTTCACATGTTAACAAGACTATGCTCAAAAATCTTAAAGCTAGGCTTCAGCAGTACTTGAACTGAGGACTTCCAGAAGTACAAGTTGGATTTAGAAAAGGCAGAGAAACCAAAGATAAAATGGCCAACATCTGCTGGATCATAGAAAAAGCAAGGAATTAAAAAAAAAAACATCTACTTCTGCTTCACTGACTACGCTAAAGCTTTGACTGTGTGGATCTCAACAAACGATTGGAAATTCTTAAAGAGATAGGAATACCAGACCACTGTAGCTATCTCTGAGAAGCCTATGTGAGGGAGAAGAAGTAACAGAACTGGACATGGAACAACAGATTGATTCAAAATTGGGAAAGCAGTACATCAAGGCTGTGTATTACATCCTGCTTATTTAACTTCTATGCAGAGTATCTCATGCGAAATGCTGGGCTGGATGACTCACAAGCTAGAATCAAGACTGCCAGGAGAAATAAAACAACCTCAGATATGCAGATGATACCACTTTAATGGCAAAAAGTGAAGAGGAACTCAAGAACCTCTTGATGAAGGTGAAAGAGGTGAGTGAAAAAGCTGGCTTAAAACTCAGCATTCAAAACACTAAGATCATGTCATCTGGTTCCATCACTTCATAGCAAATAGATGGGGAAAAAATGGAAACAGTGGCAGATTTTATTTTCTTGGGCTCCCCAAGTCACTGCAGCCATGAAATTAAAAGACACTTGCTCCCTGGAAGGAAAATTATGACAAACTTAGACAGCATATTAAAAAGCAAAGACATTACTTTACCAACAAAGGTCCATCTAGTCAAAGCCATGGTTTTTCCAGTAGTCATGTATGGGTGTGAGAGTTGGACCATAAAAAAGGCTGGGTGCCCAAGAGTTGATGCTTTCAAACTGTGGTGCTGGAGAAGACTCTTGAAAGTCCCTTGAACAGTCAATCTTAAAGGAAATCAACCCTGAATATTCATTGGAAGGACTGATGCTGAAGTTGAAGCTCCAATACTTTGACCACCTGATGTGAACAGCTGACTCACTGGAAAAGACGATGCTGGGAAAGACTGAGGGCAGGAGGAGAAGGGGATGACAGCAGATGAGATGGTTGGATGGCATCACTAACCTCAATGGGCATGAGTCTGAGCAAACTCCAGAAGATAGTAAAGGACAGGGAAGCCTGGCATGCTGCAGTTCATGTGGTTACAAGGAGTGAGACACAGCTTAGAGAATTAACAACAATAACAACAAAAAATATTGATTTTTCTGTTCTTAAACAAAATGTATTATTTTAGTGGTATGCATTGAGTGCTTAATTTCATCCTTTAAAATACAAAGTACCAAAATTAGCCTTAAGAATAATTCATGGATAACTCATGCAAGTTTTCTACGCTTTCCGTTCCATAGCATGTAGACATAAACAACTGAAAATCCTTTGGAGTATGTATCCAGAAAACATTTCTGTTATTTGTTTTCAGGATAATCATTCAAACAGTGAGAATATTTCAGAGTTTTAAACATATGTCTAACATTCCATCATCCTGTATAAAAATAAGGCCTCTTCCAGCCAGAGACCAGCTCATCCTAAGTGACCACAGGTGGGGACAGATGTGGCTTTGTAAGTTTAAAATATTCATCTAGAGATGAATATTAACAAGGAGAAATAGAAAAAAAGAGGGGGGGATAAAATGTAGTTTATTTTTATTTTTTCATTTTTAATATATACATCACAAAACTTTTCTCACCTAATCATCACAAAACCCTACAAGAAATGAGGGCTCTGAAAGGCTATGTAGTGAGCAGAAAGAAGAGGATCTCTATTAGGTCACCACCCTGCCCTGGGAGAGAGAGCCAACGGGGGGTAGCACAGCCCTTCCCCGCTCACACTTGCCAATGTATTACTCATAAATAACATGCTTAAAAAAGAGAGAGAGAATTTTACTTTAAATCAATCCCTGCACTACATGCTGAGAGAATGAGAATTTGAAAGAATAAAAGGCACAGGCTTACTACCTTTGTTTGGTCTCCTGGGTCTCCCCGTGCTTGAGGTTCCGAATGGCTTCCTGTCTTCTCCCAGCCAATCTTGTTCCCACTGATATGGCTGAACATAAAATGAACAAAAATACTAATTAGTGTTGACCACTTCCCATACGTACTCATGATGATAAGAAGGGCCTGCCCTGAGCCTACAAACCAAGGATACCTTATGCTTTACTGATCCCACCTTGTGAAACAACCTATGTCCAGAGCAAATCCTATCACAAGAACACTTTCCACCTACTTCAACGGCAACCACCCACTGGGGAAGAGAAATCAAGCACCTAACCTATGCCTCATGGCTCGGCTTAAAGATGGTCTAGGATGTGCTAGTGCTGCGGGTGTACAGGAGACAAATGCAGGCCTTGCCTTTGGGAGCTCAGTCATCTTGGAGAAATAAGACATCACATTCAATTGACAATCATCAGGCAGTAAAAGATTAAATGTTATCTGGGTCAAATGTTATTCGTAATTTATAAATAAATGTAAAGTATTATACGCCAATGACAATTCATGGGGGGCATTCCTATTCATGGAGCTAAGGCTAGCGATGACTCACTCAGAGGTGTGCGCCTTGCAGGCCTAAGGAGAGGCAACGGATTTGTGAGTGCAGAGAACAAGAAGTTACCTGACGGGGAATGATGTTCTTTGGCAAAGAAAAAGTGGGAAAAAAAGATACAGAAGATTACAATGTACTTTAGATACCAGAATGAAGTATTTTTCAATCAGTATTCTTAAAAACTGTGGGTTGTGACCAATTAGTAGCCTTAGAAAACAATGTAGGGGATTTAACAAGCATTAAAAAAAAAAAAAAAAGGAAATGGGGACTTCCCTGGCGGACCAGCGACTAAGACGCCTCTCTTTCATTGCAGGGGGCATGGGTTTGATCCCTGGTCAGGAAACTAAGGTTCCACTTGCTGGAGGGGAGAGAGAAACAGAAAAGACCAGATGCAGCAAATGGGATATGAATCACATTATTTCAAAAACTCTTTTTCCATTTGTGTATTACGGGCCACAATGTAAAAGAAAATTGACTTTGGTACTCAGGCAAACTTTGTGAAAAGCAGTATCCTGGAGGGAGTAGGGAATCAAGAGGGGCTTGAGTAGGGACGATTTGCTGACGATCATGGGATCACCTGAGCCACTACACGCATCCACCCTTCGCTTGCCCCTCTCCCTGCATCGCTCCAAGCCAAAATTATCTTCTAAAACCAGTGCTGGCCACAAGACAAGCCAACATAGAGAGCTTTTATTTGGCTTGCCTTATCTGACTCGTGTGACAGAGATTTTAAAACTTGGTAATTCCATCTTCTAATCAACTACATTTTAGTTCTATTTTTTAAAAAAAAGCCATTGCAAAAAGAGGAGTGAGACTGACCCATCTTAAACCAAGAACCATGTCCCGTGTCGTGATATTTTGGAGTCTAGTTCCTTGATGCCAGTCACCCCAATACCTCCACATCAAACAAGGTTATCCAGCATCCAGGCTCCTAGTCTTCAGTGAAGACTCAGAGAAACCATTGCTCTGTCCAAGTTTGCTACTCATGTGTACAATCTCAGGCTACAACTTTGCAAAACCAGAGGAAACTCTAGTGATGAGAAGGCACAAAAATAAATACAAGTATTCTAAGAGCATAGTGATTCATCCTATTTGAAATCCAAGAGAAGAGCAGCTACTACATGAGTGAGCAGATAAGAAGCTGGACAAACTGATTAGTCAATCAATTATTCATTGAGTATCTACTGGTCAGGACATGTTATGTGATAATTATGCCAAGACCTGAAATAGGGAATTAGAAGGTATATAATCTTGTCATACACATGTCCAAAGTGAGTATTTCAAGCAAAGGGGAGGAAAGGTGAGTAGCTCTGAAGTGGTTTATTTAGAAGGTGGTATAAAGAAAGTTGCTTAAAAAGTCAGTAACATTTATTGTGTGAAATTTAAGAACATATTACTTGACACATGTTTTATATAGAAATATAACATGTATTACCTACAATTTTATATATTTAAGGATATCCTATCTACAAAATGCACACATGAACAGCTTAATGAATGTCTACAAACACACCACGTAAGCAACACAGGACTGACAGGCCAGAATCCCCTTCTTGACCTGCTCCTGAGACTTCCTCAAGGGCAACAGTTATTCTGACTTCTAACAGCAAAGACTGCTTTCATACACCACATACACAGAATCATGCATTTGTACACTTTTTATGTCTGGGAGTTTTGGCTCAACGGTATTACTGCAGTGCTGGTTCCGTCTCAGGGCCACATGCACTCAGGGCTGCGGAGGCACGCCACAGCTGGGTCTACAATCCAGTCCTACAGGAGATCCCTGCCCCGGAAGCACTTAGTATTTTCTGCTGTTCTTCGGTTGGCCTTTTGGGAGGAAATGCAGTGAATCTCAGCATAGTCTAATCTGCACCCCTCTGATAATAATGAAGATGAGCATCTTCCCATGTGTGATATTTTCTTTTGTGGTGTGCCTGTTCAAACATTCTACAATAAGTGGACAATGTGCAGAACGCTCTTAAGGACTTGTAGGAAGTCATCATCTGTTCTGCATACAGGTTCTTGGTCAGGGGCATGGATTGCAATTATCTTCCATGTCCTGCTGGGCTAACACCCCTCCCTCTCTACGACAGATTTAAGTTTTTATAAGTGATGCCCTGATGTGAACAGGTGACTCATTGGAAAAGTCCTTGATGCTGGGAAAGACTGAGGGCAGAAGGAGAAGAGGGCACCAGAGGATGAGATGGCTGGATGGCATCATTGATGCAATGGACATGAACTTGGGCAATCTCCGGAAGATGGTGGGGGACAGGGAGGCCTGGTGTGCTGCAGGGACACCAAGAGTTGGGCATGACTGGGTGACTGAACAATCGCCACGTGTGATGCCTCGTCTTGTACAAGTTGGCTGCGACTGGGTGCAGCCTCCCCTAACCACCCTGTGCTCGCTATTCTCGTTTCTGTGTTTCACGATACGCATCACATTCAGCATTACTATCTGTTTCACTCAGTCATGAACTCTACAAAGATAATAAAATCATACAGTCACTACAGAACAGGTGTGCAATAGCTGAATGACTAAATCACATAATTGTAGCCTAAATGGATATGGCAAAAAAGGCGTAAAATCTGGGTTTTATATGGGTACACTGTAGTGGGGAGATCATGCCATGTGACTAACATGGAAGCTCGTCCCACTTAAGATCACGTACAATTTTTATTTATAAATCTTAGTTTTGTTTTATAAACTAAACTAAAAAGTTTACCAAACTAAAAAGTTATCATAACCTAAATGTTTGCAAGATCTTTTAATACTGTACTATAAAATCTAAAATTCTGCCTGAAAAACATCTTGACAGTGGCTAATTTTACAAAGTTCAGAATACTTCAATAGGATAATTATATTACTTTATAACTTAAGAAAACAAAATATTTGATACAACAAATGCTGTGCTTTGAACAACAAGATGGATTAGAAATTTCTGGATATTTGTATATTCAGTTAGGTTAGATTTTGCACAACTGCTCCCACCTAATAATCACACTTGGAACTGCTAATGGTGTCATAAGTTTCATCAGCTTTGCCCTGAGAAAACCTGGTGAGACCCAGGCAGGCCACAGGGAAGTGGATGGGGCAGGACAGGAAGCCTGCATGTGTTCTGGATTTGAATTTTCCTGCTCAGCCAAAGGCACAACTCTCTGTGGGTAAACTTCAGGTTCAGGAATCCATTCACAGCCACAGCAACAACTGGATTCAAACCCAGACCCACCATTACAGACATTACCCCATGCTATTACCAGAAAGCCATGAAATGCATTTATGATGCAGCAGGCAATCAACAGAAGAGAACTACCCTCTTACCCAGACAGGTGGCAAGGAGGAAGGCCAGCAGCACACAGAACTCACCAGGATGAGAATCTGTGAATTCTCAACAGGCGATGCAAAGCCTCACTTCACTCCAGGACACCTGGGACTTTTTCTGTACTAAAGCTGGTTGAAAGTAGCCAACTGTCCTAACCACTGAATTCTCTCAAACACATTTTTTTTAGTTAGCAGGTTGGTGATGCTAGGATGGAAGTAGACTGGTGTCCATATTTATACCAAGTGTCTGACCCATCACAGTGACTTCTCACTCACGCACAGCTGTCCTGGGTGTGGTTTGCTCTTGTGGAACAGAAAAGGAAGATAGCATTGACCACAAGCTGACTTATTTGTCAACAAAAAAGGAAGAAAGGGCAAATAAAATCAAAAGGGGGGACTTCCCAGGGGTTAAGCATCTGCCTGTCAATGCAGGGGACATAGGTTTGATCCTTGGTCTGGAAACTAAGGTCCTACATGCAGTGGGGCAACTGAGCCCATGTGCCACAACTACTGAGCCTGTGCTCTAGAGTCCTTGAGCCGCAACTACTGAGCCTGCGCTCTAGAGTCCTTGAGCCGCAACTACTGAGGACTGAGTGCTCGAGAGCCCATGCTCTGCAACAAGAAAGTCCGCGCAACGAGAAGCCCACACACTGCAACTAGAGAGTAGCCCCAACCCGGTTCAACTACCCACATGACAAACAGCTAGTGCAGCCAAAATTAATTAATTAATTAACTTAAGAAAAACAAAAGGGAAGAAGAAAAACATGAGCAAGGTCAAATCCTCAGTAGCAACATCTAGTGTATGTGGATAAGGTCATAGATATGGTTAAACCATATGAAAGTTTCAACAAAGGTACATATATTTTCATTTTCACCTGCTCCCCATCCCGAGAAAGGAAGAGAGACTTGACCCACAGCCTGCTCTCATTCAACAGACCCCCAAGAGTTCTGATTGCCAGGTGTTCCTACTATATAGGGTGAAGACTTGAGCTCCCTGATAAGGGAAGCCGCAAGAGTATCACATACATAAATATCCTTTATAGGTACATCTCCCTATGCCCCAAATTAAGCTAGGGTCACATACATTCAGATTCTTTCAGAAGTACTTGTCTCATTCTTATGCAGCAGTCAAGATGGAGCTCTTGTCCTGGACACTCCTCTTACGTGTTTGTCAAAGGACTTCTCATGGCTTTTCCTACCCAAGTGAATGTTCAGAAACACCCGAGTCAGATGAGGTTGACATAAAATGCCTACATGGGTCAGTAAGTGGCTAGAACTTACACAGACCCCCCACCTAGGATGGCAAAGATAATAATTAATTCTAACCAAACATAAATATAATTCAGAATAGCTTTTCTCAAAAGATATTATGTGTTACCTAGTGCTAAAAAAAAAACCCTCAAAATATAAATGTAAAGTAGCCATTTGTCTGCCACAACAGTGTAACAATCTGAAAGGAAAACTGAAGCTTATTTAGCCTGTCTGGGACTGGGTACCCTAGGGCCAGGGTAAAATGTAACTATCTTTGCAAACAGTTTCTCTAGAAAGGAAGCCTCAGAGGACTTCAATACCAACTTGACATAAAATGCCTGCATGGGTCAGTGAGTGGCTAGATCTTACACAGACCCTCCACTTTTGATGGCAAAGATAGTATTTTCAACCAAGCATAAAAGTAATTCAGAATAGTTTTTCTCAGAAGATATTAGAAATGTAGAACACCAACAGCACTTAAAGGAAAACAGATGCATTAGAAGCAGCGTGTTCCCTGGGATACTAGATGAAGGGTGCTAAATGAAACTCTTTAGGTATTTACATTAAGAATGAAGTAAATGTTTTGGTATTTTATTGGCTCCATGGTTATTTTTTCAATAATAGTGATAGCTGAAACTTACTGTGGTCATTCATCAACTAATTTAAACCATGTACAACCCAAAGACCTCCTAGTCACACTGGGAGCACTGGGCCCATGGAGTTTCAGACCACATTACCACAAGTGGCAACTGGTACCCGGCAAGACGAACCACAGGAGGTTGGGGGACCGGATCCTGACAGCACTGGGTTTCTGCGATGGTTGGCAGTCCCTCGGGCACTGACAGCAACCTCTTATAGGCTGCACGAAGACCAAGGACGTGCCAGGAAAGGCCAAACCTCATGCCCCACCAACTCCACCAACGCCCCCCACTGAGCTTTATCTTCAAAAACCAATGTGGGACTTCCCTGCTGGTACAGTGGCTAGGACTCCATGCTCCTAGTGCAGGAGGCCCTGGTTCGATCCCTGGTCAGGGAACTAGGTCCCACGTACCACAACAAGGAGTCTGCATGCTGCAGCTGAAAGATCAAAGATCCTGCCTGTTACAACTAAGACTTGGCACAGCCAAATAAATAAATACATAAAGATAAAGAAAAAAACACCAATATTTGCCAATTTCATAGGTTAATAAAAGGTACCTTGTTAGGTTTTAAGTTACCTTCCTTTTTCTTTTCTTTAAATGAAAGTAAACACCATACTTTTATGTTATTGACCATCTGTTTCCTCTGTGAATTGCATGTTTATATTCTTTTTAATTTGTAGGAAGCTGGGTGTTTTTGAGGGGGAGGAGGGGCTTATTTGGGGGTTAATTCTGGGGCAGGGTATTTTAGGGAGGCATACTCTTATAAAGTCCCCATTAACTGTCCACATAATCTTAAAAAAAAAAAAAAAAGCCATTGCTTTTCCATTGGGGAAATGAGGTCACTTATTTTGTAATCTTCCACATTCAAGATTATTTCCCAGTACCATGGGGAATATGGTGGAAATGCCTGAGGGAATCAAACAGGAAAGGGCACACCCAGCCAGGGGCAGTTCAGGCCTCCCTCTTTTCTACTGTACAACTCAGTGTCTTACGGGAG
This sequence comes from Oryx dammah, assembly GCF_014754425.2. Lineage (NCBI taxonomy): Eukaryota > Metazoa > Chordata > Mammalia > Artiodactyla > Bovidae > Oryx > Oryx dammah. The sequence goes on along the minus strand of NW_024070185.1, from coordinate 83,311,285 downwards.
GGCAATTACAAATGCTTCTACAGTCAATCTGCAGAGGCTGGTACAAAAGGTGGCACTTCAGTTAAACTGTACAGTAATTTCCCCAGCCAAATGGCCTGGTGACCCAGACACCTGTCTGAAACTCTGGGATCTTTACAGCCCCAAATCATTCCAAGCAGATACTGGATGCTTTCTATCACACTTAGAACTCAAGACTCCACACCATCCAGCCTTCATCTCACTTGACATCGCAGCCACACTGGCTTCCCCTTCTTCCACCCTGCATTCTCGTCCAGCTTTCTCCCCACTCTGTCATGGCTCAGATCCTGCCTCACTGGAAGCACGCTCACCCGGCCCACTCATCTGGTGCTTGCTTCACATGCTCAGCACGTGGGTGCTGCCTACCACCATGCTCACTGATAGACAGCAAGTGCTCAAGTGTTGCTTGGCTAAATGAACTGATGATTTCTTTCCCTCAAGAGCATCCTGAGAGCACAGTGTAGACCCAGGAGTTCCACCCTAAGTCCAAACCAAAGGTAAACCAAATCTTAACTGACTTGACTTAACTTAACTGCCCCTACTTAGCTTCTAAACTAGGAAAGAAATTCTCTGTCCTCTGCATGGCCTCAAAAATGCACACATACAACTTATTCAACCAGAATCCTCACCCTGAAATAATGAACACTGTCCTTCTTAGCAAGAAAGGGGTGCCCATAATCAGGGTTGATCCTACTCTGCCTGTCTTATGACCCTGAACCTCTGGTACAAGTTCCTATCCCCTTTTCCTTCCATCCTTCTTCTCAGTTTTAACATGTCTACGTATTGTGTGTTATTCACTCAGGCATGTCTGATTCATTGTGATCCCATGGACTGTAGCCAGCTAGGCTCCTCTGTCCCTGGAATTCTCCAGACAAGAATACTGGAGTGGGTTGCCATTCCCTTCTCCAGGGGATCTTCCCAACACAGTGACTGAACCTGAGTCTTCCACACTGCAGGCAGATTCTTTACCGTCTCAGCCACGTCTACTTCTTATTTGTTATAATAAATGGAAAAACAGATTCAAAGAAATGAAAACATCCCTACGCCACATAACTTGATCCAATCTTAGCAATCTTTCAGTTCCAGATTGTGCATGCGCTCTGCCTTTTCCACCACAATTCACACCAGGAGAGGGTGAGACGCCCACGCTACTCCCACATATGGAGATCTTACAGAGGCGCTTCCAGAAAAACGCAATAAAAATGCCCTCAGTTGGGAAAACAGACAGTTAAGCGCTACAGAGCTTAGAGGTAAGAGAGACAACTAAGACTGAGAAAAAACTCCAGGAAAGGCAACTGATCAGAACCTTCAGGAACAGGGCAGAGTGAGTATGCACAAAAAAAGGGAGTCACTCTCAATCTTGTTCACTCAAGTTCAACTCACTTCCTAAAACAGGGCGGTTTGCCAAATTAAGTAGGTAACTCACATTAGCTCTGCAACCCCAACCATAGAAACAGGATCGACACTGGACCTCCCCAGACCGGGGCCTTTCCTTGCTCACCATGCTTGTCATCTGTACAGGACTCTGAGCCACAAAGAGTGGCTCTGGGTTTTATTTCTCCCTGTGTTTCAGAGTCTAGAAAGAATGCGCTCTTGTTGCTTAGTCACTCAGTCGTGTCTGACTCTTTCGCAACCCCATGGATTGCAGCCTACCAGGCTACTCTGTCCATGGGATTTTCCAGGCAAGAATGTGGGAGTGGGTTGCCGTTTCTTCTCCAGGGGATTTTCCCAACCCAGGGATCAAACCTGCATCTCCTGCGCACAGGCAGATTCTTTACCATTGTATACTATAGATACTTTGGTCTTGCTAACATGAGCCAATTTTTAAAAGAAAACTTACAGTTCCTTAGAGAGTGAAAGGGCTCCTGAGGCATATATCGGCTGTTCTCAAACTTCCTGCACTAAAGAGTCACATGGTCTCATCTACACATGCAGATTTCTAAGCCTCAACAAAGCAATTCTCATTTGGTAGGTCTTCAATGTTACCTTCTTAGAAGGTTAATTTAAAAGTTTGAATAATAAATTACAACTTTTTACTTCATTTTTAGAATTTTAGGACTGCACATACAGCAAGTAAACATTTGGGCACTTTATGCCTCTCTGTTTCACAACAGCATACATCCCTGGATGGCAGCAAACTCCTCAGTAACTGCCCATTTGGGGCCCTAGTGGTGACTAAGTGGTAACTTAGTGACCTCCCTGCTGGGGAGGTCAGCAGACTTAGTGCCCATTTTACAGATGGAGAAAAGGAGTGCAAAAGAGGAAAAATCTCTGGCTTCAGATGGCACACCCATAAGAACTTGCAGGAAGACTGGAAATTGTGTCTCAATTTTTTTTCAGCAGAAACTGACATAGCAGTAACTAGCCTTGGGCATCTACTGTGAATCAGAGTTCAAACCGAGGAAAAGAGATGCAGATGCAAAGAGAAAGACTGTTCCTTTCCTTTCTTCTTTCTCTTTCTGAACCAGGTTTCTTAGAAACACAAGGTTATATAAGGGGAGGAGGACAACTATGCATTTCAAGACTTTCTCCATCAGATTCTAACAAATTAATATTTGAAAACTCATTTATTCAGGGACACACATTGCTTAAAATATTCCTCTCTACAGGGAGAATTTCAGCCTGGGTCTGGCAGCTTTCTACAGTTTTGGTTAGGTGAAGAGTGTTATGTCAAGAATAGTCCTATGATCTGGGGAGTTGGGATTCAAGTTATTGAATTCAGAACAAAAGGAAATTCTGATTCCCCTTCAACCCAGGAGCCAAGAGACTGAAAACCACAGAAGTCTAATTTAAAATGCTTTCTGAGGGTGGGAGCAGGGAAATCACAGCCCAAAGAGAGTCAGGTAGAACTTAATCAGATAACTTTACCACATTTGGTGGTCACACAAAGTTTGCTAAAATTGCACCCAAAAAAGAGGGGAACCCAAGAATTGGGGCTGGCATAGTACACACTTTCAACCTTGGAAGCCCATAGGAAATGTTTAACCTTTTCCCTTGGTCTGAGGAATCCCAGTCAAGCAAAGAGTAACTGTGACCTACCTACAACAAACAGCATCTTTGAACACAACCATCAGTGCCGTGGGCCAGCCAGCCAGCCAGCCAGCAGGCAGCTTCTCCGGGGACTACAAGCTACTTAAGCAGCCTAAGGCAGCTGCTACACTTCCAGGAAGCACCAGCTACTCCATACACCACTCACTTTGCAGCTCCTCCACTGCCTTCATCATTGTCTGAAGATGATGACGTAGAAGAACCAGGAAAGTATGCTGAGTCCACGTGATTGGGACTGCCGCTTGGAGCTGGGTTGATTGGGGAGGACCGTTCATACAGTGGGGTATGTTTTCCTTCATGAGGAATGTTACTGTAGTTCTGCTCAGTCAGATTCTTTCCGCTGGTTTCCAAGGTGAGAGCCGGCTCAGCGAGGTTGTACGGGTGTGGACCCTGGCCCGGAGCACCTGGGCTGGGCACCTGGGGGGCCTTAAACAGAGCATACAAATCACGTGTGCACACATACTGCATGCCCCAGAACACATCAGCATAACCCGGTCTTGGCTAAATTTTAATTCAACAAACTCTGGCACCTACTTCACATATTAGGAGTGTTAAGAAATTATCTAGCATTCATTAAGATTTGATTCATATGTAGCTTTCAAGGCAGCTGTCCCCCACGACAAGGCTGGGCAGACCAGCTGCGGATGGACAGGAAAGGCCTTACCACAGGCTTTGCTTGCAGAGAGGTCTGTGGAATGTTGAGCATCTGGGGGGGGACATACGGTGGCACTATCCCAGGCATTCCAAACGGATTTGGTCTGGCTGTTTCATCAATACGGAAAGAAAACAATAAACAACTGTGAGCAGGACATTCCCCAAGACACAGCACAGCTAACACACTGCCAGCTGACTTACACCTCCAGGGTGCAAGCACGTCACCGGCCCCACTTCCCAGAAACCTTTAAAAATTCATGCTTAATATTGAAAAATATTTAATCTTATGATGATCAATTTCATACACGAGGGCTAGATTTCTAACTTTCAAGAATTTTCAGTTACTATCTGACTGTGTTTCTGTTTAGGTTCATTTCCTTGAATGCCTGGTTTGTCTCTGTCTGTAACCTAACAGATGTTCTCATTCTCTGCTCATTGCTGACAAAGCTGGAAGCCCTGTAGTACTCTAGGTTCGAAAGGAATAAAAGGACACAGCACTTCCCCTACCGTATGTGAGGCAACAGAATTCTTCAATTTAAACTAAAATTAGGTTCTAAGCCACTAGCACACTTTTAAGTATAAAAAGTGAAATGTGGTAGTTCTTATATATATATTCCTGGTTGTTTTTTTTTCCCATTGTTAAGGAAACCATGATCAGGTTACATATGCATTACACAGGCAGTGCAGAGTCAGTAACTTGGGATTTTGTGCTTCCTTAGAAGATGACTTTATAAACCTGGTGTTTGTTCTTCATTATCCTCGTGCTAACTTAAAACACTGAAGCATAGAATGGAAAACATGTAGAGAAGTAGACCCAAACACAGCGTTAGGCAGGATTGGGTCCCCTATCAGCTTAAAGACATGACATAAAGCAATCAACGCAGTCCAAGGTCCAGAAAACTCCAGGTCCACAACATTCGGTCTCCTTGCAGATCTGAGGAGAGGAGGGGCCAGCATGAGCAAGGCCGGCAGGCCAATGGCCTGAGCATGCAGTGACAGGGGACTGGTGTGGCCCTTGTGCTAAATACACTTCACAATATCATGGTTTACCGATGTGATAAAAATGAGGAGACTCCCTAGGGTTTTGTGGGGTGCCTGAGAAGACAGCCTATGAGGGAAAGCACAGATACTACAAGACCCGAGGCTGGCATCAGGACTCAGACTGCATTCAACACAGAAAACACACCCTGAGAGAACACTCGATAGACACTACCGAAACCCCCATGGCCACACGATCTCATTAGGTTCCATTTAGAAACAGAACAAGACCAAGTCTAGAGTCACCACAACGCAAACGCCATTTAGCACAGGAAGAGCGCTTTTCTTAACTCAAAATCCAAGTGACACCAGGTGAAAAACAAACAACCCACAAATCACAATTTGTCAAGAAAAATAAACACACATTTAATTTAATTCAAAAAAATAACTGTTGCTGTTCAGTGGCTAAGTCATGTCTGACTCTTTACGACCCCATGAACTGCAGCACAGAGGCTTCCCTGTCCTTCACTATCTTCTGGAATTTGCTCAAACTCATGTCCATTGAGTCAGTGATGCCATCCAACCATCTCATCCTCTGCCACCTCCTTCTCCTCCTGCCCTCAATCCTTCCCAGCATCAGGGTCTTTTCCAATGAGATGGCTTGTCACATCAGGTGACCAAAATATTGGAGCTTCAGCATGAGTCCTTTCAATGAATATTCAGGGTTAATTTCCTTTAGGATTTACTAGTTTGATTTCCTTGCTGTCCAAGGGACTCTTAAGAGTCTTCTCCAACACCACAGTTCAAAAGCATCAATTTTGGGCACCTAGCCTTCTTCATGGTCCAACTCTCACATCCATACATGACTACTGGAAAAACTATAGCTTTGACTAGATGGATCTTTGTTGGTAAAGTAATGTCTCTCCTTTTTAATATGCTGTCTAGGTTTGTCATAGTTTTCCTTCCGAGGAGCAAGTGTCTTTTAATTTCACGGCTGCAGTCACCATCCGCAGTGATTTTGGAGCCCAAGAAAATAAAATCTGCCACTGTTTCCATTTTTTCCCCATCTATTTGCCATGACGTGATGGGACCAGATGCCATGATCTTAGTTTTTTGAATGCTGAGTTTTAAGCTAGCTTTTTCACTCTCTTCTTTCACCTTCATCAAGAGGTTCTTGAGTTCCTCTTTGCTTTTTGCCGTTAAAGTGGCATCACCTGCATATCTCCTGCATATCTGAGGTTGTTGATATTTCTCCCAACGATCCTGATTCCACCTTGTGATTCATCCAGCCTGGCATTTCATATGATGTACTCTGCATAGAAGTCAAATAAGCAGGGTGACAATAAATGCCTCAATGTACTCCTTTCCCAATTTTGAACCAATCCGTTGTTCCAGGTAAAGTTCTAACTGTTGCTTCTTGACCTGCATTCAGGTTTCCCAGGAGATAGGTAAAGTGGTCTGGTATTCCCATCTCTTTAAGAGTTTTCCACATTTTGTTGTGATCCACACAGGCAAAGGTTTTGGCATAATCAATGAAGCAGAAGTAGATGTTTTTCTAGAATCCTCTAGCTTTTTCTATGATACAATGGATGTTAGCAATTTGATCCCTGGTTCTTCTGCCTTTTCTAAATCCAGCTTACATGTATGGAAGTTCTCAGTTCACATACTGCTGAAGCCTAGCTTGAAGGATTCTGAGCATTACCTTGCTAGCACGTGAAATGAGCACAACTGTACAGTAGTTTGAGCATTCTTTGACATTGCCATTCTTTGGGATTGGAATGAAAACTGACCTTTTCTAGTACTGTAGCCACTGCTGAGTTTTCCAAATTTACTGGCAGATTGAGTGTAGCAGTTTACCAGCATCATCTTTTAGGGTTTGAAATAGGTCAACTGGAAATCCATCACCTCTACTAGCTTTGTTTGTAGTAATGCTTCCTAAGAGCCCACTTGACTTCACACTCCAGGATGTCTGGCTCTAGAGTAGTGACCACACCATCACTGCTATCTGGGTCGTTAGGACCTTTTAAATACAGTTCTATGTATTCTTTCCATCTCTTTTTAATCTCATCTACTTCAGTTAGGTCCTTGTAGTTTCTGCCCTTTATTGTGCCTATCTTTGCATGAAATTTTCCCTTGGTATCTCTAATTTTCTTGTAGAGATCTCTAGTCTTTTCCCATTCTATTGTTTTCCTCTATTTCTTTGTATTGTTCACTGAAGAAGGCTTTCTTATCTCTCCTTGCTATTCTCTGGAACTCTGCATTCAGTTGGGTATATCTTTCCCTTTCTCACTTTGCCTTCTTGCATTTCTTTTTCTTTGAGACGGTTTTGGTCACTGCCTCCTGTACAATGTTAACCTCCATCCATAGTTTTTCAGGCACACTGTCTATCAGATCTAATCCTTTGAATCTATTTGTCATTTACACTGTATAATCATAAGGGATCTGTTTTAGGTCATACCTGAATGGTCTAGTGGTTTTTCCCTACTTTCTTCAATCTAAGGCTGAATTTTGCAAAAAAGAGCTGATGATCTGAGCCACAGTCAGCTCCAGGTCTTGTTTTTGATTGTATAGAGTTTGTCCATCTTTGGCTGCAAACAATATAATCAATCTGATTTCAGTACTGACCATCTGGTAATGTACATGTGATAGCCCCCCGCCCTCAAATAATAACATGCCCCAAATGCACCCTCTCATTCACTGAAAGAACACTGGGAGCACTGAGGCTTGGGCCACTGCTCACTTCTTACTACCCTAGAGAATCAGGAGCCTCAGAAGTCATGATCTGTTGGAAGATCTCATCTCCTAGTTCCGGGAGCTCAAGTTGGAAATGCCACAATTCTCTGATCCCAGCTCGCACAGACAGAAACGGTGGCCCAGCTTCCACCTTTCACTGAACAGAGACAGCTGCAGGACAAACAGCTGGGAATGGTGACATTGGTACACGTGCACATGGGGCTGATGGCCCGTCTACACACATGTCCACGTGCTCACATACAGGCAAATGTTCACCTCACACACTCACATGACATGTACATTTACCACACAGACATACATGTACATTTTCGTGCACTTGCACACACAAGGAGACACTCCTGATCAAACAGTTAGGTCCACAAGTTAACAAACCTCCACATATGAGATATATGATGCTCTAACTGTTAAAGTCCCTTAACTGGTGATCATGAATTTTAGCCAGATTTTGGGTGACAGTATTACAAAACCCACTCAAGCTCTAATACTGATCACTGTAAAAAGTCTAGTTTACAATCCCTTATAGCTGACCTGCCATACTTAATTTCCAAGTAGTAAGAATGAGAGACTGGACACTTCAATTATGCAGCAGTTTTCAAGTGAAGATGAACACTTATGTTTCACTCTATTTTTGACCATCATATGCTACAAACTTCCTGAAAGCACACACCTTCCCTAAAAAAAATGAAAGAGAGAAAGAAACCCTCCAATACAAACATACACAATTATAACTTAAAAGCAAAGATTCCCAAGGAGAGAATATTTTCTAAAGTCATATTTCAATCACTAACCTCAAACAAACTTTTGAGAACCCACAGAACTAGTTACTCTTCTGTCATAACCTAGTCTATTAAGTGAATTAATTTGTCTACATTTCTCTGATGGCTGCAGAAATGCCTGATACGCAAGGGCCTGCCTCTGCGTATTGCATGCCTTCCTGTAAATCAGTTCTTGTTCTCAATGCCCTCATGCAGCTAAGCAGAATCATTGTCTGCCTTCTGTGTGACAAGGCGTCTTTCTTAAAATTGACACCAGTGCACAGAACGGAGAGAAACATCACCAGTTCTCATTCTCTTCCTTTCACAAATACTAACAGAGGTAGACTTTTGTTCAAGTATGCAGAATGCAGACAGATGAAAGGAGAAAAAAGTGTTCAATTACTACATGAAAAACATTTTAATTAAAAAATATGTAAATATTAAACACTTGAGAATAAGAGAAAGCAAGCATGCATTGCAGCCCTTTCAATTGTTCTTACTTAGCTGTGAACTCTCATACATAAGATACGTTGTATAATATCCACTCTCTTGAATTACTCACTGTGCCTGTATGAAGCTAACCAGTTTTTCTCTGGATTAAAGTAAGATTTATTCATCTATTACTAGGCATGTTACTGTAACAATGTTACATTAAATAAACAGCAGTAACAAAGTAATATTCTAAAAATATTTGAGATGGGTGCTGATACATGATTTTCAAGTGATACACAAAAAACATAGCTTTGAAAAATTAAAGATGAAATAAATCAGTATATTCCCTACCAGCAACTAGCTTTCAGTGCCTGTAAAAAACAATGCGAAATTTTCAAACTATGGTAACCATTTTGACACATTTACTCAATACCAATATTCCACAGAAGTTAAGGCACAAAGTTATATGAAGGAGAACTTTACATAATTTGTTTTCATCCTTGGGCTTCCCTGGTGGCTCAGATGGTAAAGAATCCACCTGCAATGCAGGAGACCTGGGTTCAATCCCTGTGGTTTGGGAAGATCCCCTGGAGAAGGAAATGGTAACAAATCTCTTCCGTCCCTGAGTTTAAACAACATGTGCATGGACCTCAAAGGATATAGCATGATTCAATTTCACGTGTTACCTGAGTCTTACAGAGCAGGGACAAGTTTATCCCAAATTTTACTCAAATCTATTAAATTCCAGGAGTTTTACCTGGAAAATCCCATGGACAAGAGGAGTCTGATGGGCTACAGTCCATGGGGTCACAAAGAGTCAGACACGACTGAGCAACTAACACCTCTCCCAAATGAATAACTTCTGAAGGTAAGTTTGGGAAAGGGACAGTGGGAACCAACAGGACACTGGTATGGCCTCTGAAGCCTGGTAGTTCTGGCTGGATTGAAGACCAGGCACGACGGCTCAGCCAAGGGAGTCATGGGGCTTTCTGGGCAGGGGGAAACAGAAATCGTCCCGGGCTTTTAGAAGACTGAACTTGGTTTCCATTGAGGACCAACTCCCAGGAGCTCAGAGCTGGGGCAGCTGATGCCAGCCTACAGCATCAGCTGGCAAGACCACACAGTTAAGGTCAGAGGTCACCGTTCAGGAGAGAAGCCCCCACAATGGAAGATTAAGTACGGGGCCAAGAAAAGTAAGATCATGAATAAAGAAGTAGGCACCCAAAAGAGTTATAAGCAATGAAAAACAACCTGGGGAAGCACATTTCAGGTCAACATAAATATAAAGACCTATCTGAGAACTAGAGCAGTTCATCAATGACGGCACTGCTTTGAGTGCTTAACTGTTGTAGCAATAGTCCATGGTCGGGAGGTAGCCTGGTACTTACACAGAATTCCTGGCTATCCAAATTTCTTCTGTCCCTGAGTTTAAACAACATGTGCATGGACCTCAAAGGATACAGCATGATTCAAATTCACGTGTTACCTGAGTCTTACAGAGCAGTGACAAGTTTATCCCAAATTTTACTCATATCTATTAAATTCCTGTGTTCACTTAATCAGGTTTGAATGATAGGCATTAAACAGCAAAATCTCATCTAGCCACCTACACAGTTTATGGTAAATCAAGACAAAGTAGTTTCTGTCCATCTGTGAATTCTAAAAAGCACAACCTCAAAGAAGAGTCTAAAGGCCTTTATTTGGAAGTCACTGATAAACTGGACTGGCAGTCCCCTTCTGTCACTGAATACTGAGAAGCTACCAACAGACCTGATGACAAGCTGTGTCCACCTCAGGAAGACACCCTTGCAGTCTTTTAAACCAGACAACAACTAAAAGGAGATATATTTTCAGTTCTTCCAAAATGACTAATTTTCAGGTTTTTTTTTTTTTTAATGACCCTTCAAAAAAACCACAAGACCAGACAGCCTATAGCACTTCATATCACATCAACTGAAATAAACTCACTAAGAACTGAATGAAAGGTCACAGGAATGGACTGAGAGACTCCCATGACCTGCATGAGAATTAACGATAAAGAAGGAGAAAGAATAAACGGACTTTCTATTTAACATGATAGCATCTTAGCTTCTCTCTGGCAGCAACTGTTCTGTCAGACCCCTGGGGGCTTGACATCAATGCCATTTGCATTAGCTTTAACAAGACACAAACTGAAAACGATGAGCATGCACACATCTCAAAAAAAAAGAAGGGCAAACACAGAATGGCAGGTACAATACAGCATTTAATTAACAATCAAAACACTGTGATTTATTATTCCATATATGAGGTAAAGAAATATAAAAACCTTAAGGGGGGACAGACATGACTTTTAGAAAAGCCTAATGTATTTCTTTGAAGACATCTGTTCCATCTGTTTAGTGGGTACCCTAATGCTCGTGATACTATACTATCCTCTGTATTTTTCACTTACATTTAAAGCTTTCCATGGTAAGAAAATTTAAGGAAAAATACTGGAAAAAGTGGGTTTAGTAAACAAAGTTTTAAAGAATGAATATTATATAACTTTGTAAAGAATGCCAAATTTCAAGAACTTATTATTGAAGTATCAGTTCAGTTCAGTCACTCAGTTGTGTCCGACTCTTTGTGACCCCGTGAATTGCAGCACACCAGGCTTCCCTGTCCATTACCAACTCCCGGAGCTGACTCAAACTCACATCCATGGAGTTGGTGATGCCATCCAGCCATCTCATCCTCTGTCGTCCCCTTCTCCTCCTGCCCCCAATCCCTCCCAGCATCAAGGTCTTTTCCAATGAGTCAACTCTTTGCATGAGATTGCCAAAGTACTGAAGTTTCAGCTTTAGCATCAGTCCTTCCAAAGAACACCCAGGGCTGATCTCCTTTAGAATGGACTGGTTAGATCTCCTTGCAGTCCAAGGGACTCTCAAGAGTCTTCTCCAACACCACAGTTCAAAAGCATCAATTCTTCGGTGCTCAGCTTTCTTCATAGTCCAACTCTCACATCCATACATGACCACTGGAGAAACCATAGCCTTGACTAGACAGACCTTTGGTGGCAAAGGAATGTCTCTGCTTTTGAATATCCTATCTAGGTTGGTCATAACTTTCCTTACAAGGAGTAAGCTTTTTTTAATTTCATGGCTGCAGTCACCATCTGCAGTGATTTTGGAGCCCAGAAAAATAAAGTCTGACACTGTTTCCACTGTTTCCCCATCTATTTCCCATGAAGTGATGGGACCGGATGCCATGATCTTCGTTTTCTGAATGTTGAGCTTTAGGCCAACTTTTTCACTCTCCTCTTTCACTTTCATCAAGAGGCTCTTTAGTTCCTCTTCACTTTCTGCCATAAGGGTGGTGTCATTTGCATATCTGAGGTTATTGATATTTCTCCCGGCAATCTTGATTCCAGCTTGTGCTTCATCCAGCCCAGCGTTTCTCATGATGTACTCTGCATATAAGTTAAATAAGCAGGGTGACAATATACAGCCTTGATGTACTCCTTTTCCTATTTGGAACCAGTCTGTTGTTCCATGCCCAGTTCTAACTGTTGCTTCCTGATCTGCATATAGGTTTCTCAAGAGGCAGGTCAGGTAGTCTGGCATTCCCATCTCTTTCAGAATTTTCCACAGTTTATTGTGATCCACACAGTCAAAGGCTTTACATTAGACAAGCTTTAAAAATACTAAGGCAGGAAAAAAAAAAAACAAACAAGAACAACCTACTATGAAAGCAAACCTTTGTGAAGTCACAACAAAGTCCCAGAGGTACACTGTTGGGTGGGAACAAAGCAAGTTGCCTTATATGGATCCTGTGGCCTTGCTACAGCCAGCGCTTGCAGCAGGAGGCCCTGCATAGTGAGCCTGGGTGCATGGGCAATGGCAGCAGGTGGATAAGGTCCTGAGAGCAATGTTACCTGGCGCGCAGTGGCAGCTGAGGAGCTGAACAGAGCCACAGGAGCAATGCCATCACCCTCTATTCTGGTCAGGTCACACTATGGACTCTGCACAGCTACTGTCTCCCACAGTGGACCTGAACAGGCAACCCTGAGTCCTGGAGACCTTAGAGACTCTTCTCATCAGCCAAGGAAGCCCGGCAGGCACCATATCTTTCTTCACAGACTGTTTTCATGTTCAGGGGGAATTTCCTGACCATTCCCTCCCATGCTGAGAATGCACGTTGTCGGGGAGGTAGAGCTGTATTTTCAAAAAGATTGTCAACACAACCTAGAAGCCCAGGCAACAAACAACAGAACAGTTTGCTAAGCACCGTGCAGACCGCATCCACGGGAAGCCACTTTCTCAAGACATCAGAAAGTGATGCCTTCCAGCAAAGTCATGGTCCAGAATGACAGCCCACTGAATGGTTCTTATTTTTCCCTTAAACTGGAACTTGCACCTTTCTGAGCCCCAGTCCCAAGAGCTGGGGTTCAGGAGCACCAACTACAGTGTCTAATTATTCCTGTTAAGACAGGAGGCATTTATGTTCTCCTGTAGATGGGTCACCAGTGGTTGGAACTGAAGTTTGCCATTCAGCATTTTGTAAGTCAGGATCCTCTGACCCAGTCTGGAAGAATGTGGCCAACCTTGAGGGCATGTCAGGACACAGGCTGGTGCCGGCCCCTGACCTGGGCAAGCCTGTTCAGATAAAATGCCATGGGGCCTCTCTACCAGCACCTTTAAAGTTTCTATAGCCAGAGGTCCTTTCTTTGGGGACACTATATAGAATGTGTTCTTTGCTTTAGTGGTGACAGCTCCTATTTCACTATGGTTCTCTTTGCACAATTCTCTATTATTTGCACATACACTGCTGCCCTGATGGATCCCTTGGTCTCCACCAGACGTCCATGTCTGTGCTCCAAGGGACCCAGGGCCACGATCCCCTCCCAACTTCCATCTCCCTTCACACGCCCGTCTCAGATTTCATCATCCACCTAAAAGGTTAAGTATGTTCAAACCTCCCTCCCATTTCAAGCCCTTTATGGAAACAATTCAGGTAGATTTGGGGGACTGGTGCTGGCCACCTATCCTACCCTCTTCCATATTTTACAGTATAGAAGAAGGTGCAAAGGCAAGACACTATTTTTCCTAGGATCCCTCACACCTTGCTGGGAACCAGGCAGTCACATGCATCCGCATGGGGTCTGGGAGCTCCGAGTGCAACAGACGCCTCTGCCTCCCCTTTTCTGACAACTGTTCTTGCCACAACTCCTCTGGCCGTTGCACTGCCCTCCCTGTGTCCCCAGCTCCACCCTGCTTCCCTGACCTGAGGCATGCTATCTCAAGACCTCCCTATAGAGTGCCCTCCACAAAAACCTCCCCAAGGAATCCCACCCATTTCCATGGCTCTAATTAGTACTCAGGGCACAGACACAATAAAGAAAAGCAAAGAGACCATTAATACAAAATTCATGGTGCTGGAGCACAGGGGAATGTGTCCAGGGAGAGACAAGGATGGGACTCTGATACTAGTAATACTCCACTGATATCTGTTTTATTTACTGTACAAATATACTGTACGTATGATAGTTTCAAAATAATTTTAAGTTTTCACAGTGAAAAAGCCTTCAATGAGTTTTCATGGTCCAAAGAGTAAGTCTAAGGTCCTACATGGCCACTGCACTCCAGCCCAACAAGCATCACCTTCTACTCCTTCCCTTGCTCTCCTGTGTTCCAACCACATTCTTGTTTCTTCTACATCCTGGCCTCCACCTCAGAACCTTTACACATTCTGTCTCCTCTGTATATATTCTTCCTCTATACTGTAATTTTGCTAAATTTCTACTTTATACTCAAACCTCACCTAAACATTAATTTAACTGAACAGAACCAAACACTGGTTTAATCAAGTATTGTTTTAACCAGGTTGGTATTCCTTGACTGTCTCTTGTTACATTCCTGTATAACTCCTCATCTCAATCATCTGAAAGGGCAACAATGACATCTGTCCTGTCTACTATCTTGTTCAACACTCAGCACAGTGTCTGGTAGGAAGCAAACATATCAAGGAGCTCATCTATTCTTTTTTTAAAAAATTAACAGACTATTTTTTGAGGAATTATACTTTATAGAAAACATAAGCAGAAGGTGCGCACCTTGCATTACTATGGTACATTTGTTACAACTGATGATCCAATACTGATGCAGCATGCCAGGCCTCCCTGTCCATCACCAACTTCTGGAGTTTACTCAGACTCATGTCCATTGAGTCGGTGATGCCATCCAACATCTCATCCTCTGTCGTCCCCTTCTCCTCTCGCCTTCAACCTTTCCCAGCATCAGGGTCTTTTCTGGTGAGTCAGCTCTTCACATCAGGTAGCCGAAGTATTGGAGTTTCAGTTTCAGCATCAGTCGTTCCATTCCAGCATCAGAATTCAGGACTGATTTCCTTTAGGACAGACTGGTTGGATCTCCTTGCAGTCCAAGGCTCTCTAGAGTCTTCTCCAACACCACAGTTCAAAAGCATCAACTCTTCGGCACTCAGCTCTCTTTACAGTCTCACATCCATACATGACTACTGGAAAAACCATAGCCTTGACTAGACGGACTTTTGTTGGCAAAGTAATGTCTCTGCTTTTTAATATGCTGTTTAGGTTAGTCATAACTGTTCTTCCAAAGAGTAAGCGTCTTTTAATTTCATGGCTGCAGTCACCATCTGCAGTGATTTTGGAGCCCAAGAAAATAAAGTCTGTCACTGTTTCCCCATCTATTTCCCATGAAGTGATGGGACCAGATGTCATGATCTTCGTTTTCTGAATGTTGAGCTTTAAGGCAACTTTTTCACTCTCCTCTTTCACTTTCACCAAGAGGCTCTTTAGTTCTTCTTCGCTTTTCTGCCATAAGGGTGGTGTCATCTGCATATCTGAGGTTATTGATATTTCTTCCAGCAATCTTGATTCCAGCTTGTGCTTCATCCAGCCTAGCGTTTCTCATGATGTACTCTGCATATAAGTTAAATAAGCAGAGTGACAATACACAGGCTTGATATACTCCTTTCCTATTTGGAACCAGTCTGTTGTTTCATGTCCAGTTCTAACTGTTGCTTCCTGACCTGCATACAGACTTCTTAAGAGGCAGGTCAGGTGGTCTGGTCTTCCCATCTCTTGAAGAATTTTCCAGTTTGTTGTGATCCACACAGTCAAAGACTTTGGCGTAGTCAATAAAGCAGAAATAGATGTTTTTCTGGAACTCTTCTGCTTTTTTGATGATCCAACAGATGTTGGCAAATTGATCTTTGGTTCCTCTGCCTTTTCTAAATCCAGCTTGAACATCTCGAAGTTCACGGTTCATGTACTGTTGAAGCCTGGCTTGGATACATTACTATTAACTAAAGTCTATAGTTTACATTAGGATTTCCTCTTTGTGGTGTGTATTCTGTAAGTCTGGACAAATTTACAATGACATAAATCCAGCATTACATTTTCACTGCTCTAAAAACTCCATGCTTTGCCTATTCACTCCTCTCTCACCCTCCAACCCTGGAACCCCTGATTATCTTACTGTGTCCATAGCTTTGTCTTTCCCAGAATGTCACAGTTGGAATCAAACAGTATATAGCCTTTCATATTAGTTTCTTTCCATGTATATTTAAGGTTTTTCCATGTCTTTTCATGGCCAAGTAGCCAGTCTCTTTTCAGCACTAGGTAACAGCCCATTGTCTGGATGTAGCAGTTTACTTATTCATTCACCTAGTTAAGGATATCCTAGTTACTGCCATGTCTTGGCAACTATGAATAAAGCTGCTATAAACATTCACGTGCAGGTTTCTGCGTGAACGCCAGTATTCAACTCCTTTGGGTAAATACCATACAGCAGGATTACTGGATCGTATGCTAAGAGTATGTTCGGGTTTGTAAGAAACTGCAACCATGTCTTCAGAGTGGCTGTACCTTCGTATTGTAATTCCTCCCAGCAAGGAATGTGGGTTTCTGTGTCCCAAGTCCTCACCGGCATTTGGTGGTGACAGTGTGTGGACTGTGGCTATTCTAGCAGTGTGCAGTGACAGCTCATCTGTTTTTCACAAGGAAGGCCATAAGGACACAGTGCACGCTTCTGCTGGCGCAGTGGGCCTCTGTGTCACTATGGCTTTTCACAAATAGGCAAGGATTGGCTGATGCCTACAGAATCCATATGCATGGACCTGAGGTGGCCTCTAATATCTGTGTTATTTGTTATTCTTAAATTCTGCCAATGATTCACAATGGAGCACAGCTAAGGTTTAAGAACTACTTGTTTAATCAGGGAGCCAAATACTACTGACAACTCAATTTTGACATATGTTATTTGTGCTTACATGTAGACTGAGGGTTCTCTGGCGATGGTGGCCATTCAATACAATGATGGAAAGGGAAAAAGTATACTCATCTCTAGATCCCCAATTCCCAACAGTGTTTCTGATGGGGGTAAATGCTTTAAAATTAATGTTAATCTCACCTGTAACTTACTTTAAAAATCTACCTAGTAGATATAATTCATAAATATATATAATAAATCAGATAGATATTATATATATCCATTATTGTATATATTCATAATATATAATTTCTGGGAGTCCACAGTATAAATACAGTATGGACCGGAAAAAGAAAGGGACTATGCACTATGCAGACAAGGCCTCCCAGCAACGGGACAGGGAGCATGTGCACTTCCTTCTATAAATTCCACACCATCCAATAACGGTATGGAGGTCTGAGGTTTTTTCCCTCAGTCCTGCAGAAAACTACCTAGACTCCAAAGGAAAAGCATGGAAGACACAGCAGTCACCTCCCAATGCCAGTCCACATGGATCTGGCCAGGAAGGTTTTTCTTTTGAAAATACAGAGTCCTGAAGCCAACTGAGATTCTGAAAACTATTCTGTGGTAGAACCTAAAATTCTAGCCAGATTAACAACTCAGGGTAGAATCAACTCTCCCCATTTTTATTCTCAGTAGTCATACTCTTGAGCTTCTACAATGATTCTGTAACATTTTTTTCCCCAAAACTCTACACATATTCTAGTTTCTAAAATGATTAATAGAGACAGGCTCTAATGAACAAGAAAGTTATGTTCCGCTTTGGTTGTTCAAAATTCTGAATGTGTTTTCTTGTAGAATAACATAATGAACTATGATTTGAAAAGACCACTTAACGATCAACCTACTGCTTTTAGGAATATTTTTTGAGGAAAATATGTCTTAGGTGCTCATGTGGGATGCCAAGAAAATACTTCCCTAACTCAAGAAAGCATTTCCCTAACTCTTCTAGGGTTCTGATTTCCATTTCAGTCATCACTCTCCATTTAGTGGGTCCCTGCAAAGAAAAGAAAAGCAGGAAGGAAAAATGGTTTTTGCCTTCTGACGAGGCTTTACAAATAGCTGAAGACAGAAGTGAAAAGCAAGGGAGAAAGGGAAAGTTACGTCCAACCAAACGCAGAGTTTCAGAGAGACAAGAAGGCCTTCTTCAATGAACAGTACAAAAAAATAGAGGAAAATAACAGAAGGGAAAAGACGACAAATCTCTTCAGGAAAACTGGAAATATCAAGGGAATATTTTGCCCAAAGATGGGCACAATAAAGGACAGAAATGGTAGAGATCTAGTAGACGCTGAAGAGATCAGAGGAGATGAAAGGGATACATGGAAGGACGTACAAAAAGAGATCTTAATGAACTGGATAACTATGATGGTGTGGCCTGTCACCCACAGCCAGACATTCTGGAGCATGAAGTTAAGTGGGTCTTAGCAAGCACTGCTATCAGTAAAGCTGATGGATGTGATGGAATTCCAGTAGAGCTATTCAACACCCTAAAGGATGATGCTATCAATGTGTTGCACTCAATATGTCAGCAAATCTGGAAGACCTAGCAGTGACCACAGGACTGGAAAGGGTCAATCCTCATCCCAATTCCCAAGAAGCGTAGTACTAATGTTCAAGCCATCGGACAATCGCACTCATCTCCCATGCTAGTAAAGTGAAAGTGAAAGTCACTCAGTCCTGTTCGATTCTTTGCAACCCCATTCTGGAGTGGGTAGCCTTTCCCTTCTCCAGGGGATCTTTCCAACCCAGGGACTGAACCCAGGTCTCCCATATTGCAGGTGGATTCTTTACCAGCTAACCCACCAGGGATGTCCCATGCTAGTGAGGTTATGCTTAAAATCTTGCGTTCTAGGCTTTAGCATTACACAAACAATGAACTTTCAGAAGTCCAAGCTGGGTTTAGAAAAGGCAGAGGAACCAGAGATCAATTATCAATATCCGCTGTATCACAGAAAAAGCAAGGGAATACCAGAAAAGCATCTACCTAAAGCCTTTGACTGTGTAGCTCATAACAAACTGTGGAAAACTCTTAAAGAGACGGGAATACCAGACCATCTTACCTGTCTCGTGAGAAACCTGTATGTGGGTCAAGAAGCAAGTTAAGATTCTGTATGGAACAAACTGATTGGTTCATGATTGAGAAAGGAGTATAACAGGGCTGTCTGCTGTCACTCTATTTAACCTACCTATACGCTGAGCACATCATGAGAAATGTTGGGCTGTATGAGTTACAAGCTGGAATCTAGACAGGCAGGAGAAGCACCAATAACCTCAGATAGGCGGATGATACCACTCCAAAGACAGAAAGTGAAGTGCAACTAAAGACTCTCTTGTGAGGAAGGAGGAGAGTGAAAAACCGGCTTAAAACTAAATATTTCAAAAACTAAGATCCTGGCCCCATTACTTCATGGCAAATAGAAGGGTAAAAGGTGAAAGTAGTCCCAGATTTCCTTCTTGTGGACTGTAAAATCACTGCAGATGGTGACTGCAGCCATGAAACCAGAAGACGACTGCTTCCTGGCAGGAAAGCTATGACAAACCTTAGACAGCGTGTTGAAAGTAAGGACATCACTTTGCCGACACAGTTCCTTACATGGTCAAGGTTATGGTCTTTCCAGTGGTGATGTACGATTGTGAGAGCTGGACCATAAAGAAGGCAGAGCACCAAAGAATTGATGCCTTCAAACTGTGGTGCTGGAGAAGACTCTTGAGAGTCCCCTGGACAGCAAAGAGATCAAACCAGTCAATCTTAAGGGAAATCTACCCTGAAAACTCACTGGAAGGACTGATGCTGAAGCTGAAGCTCCAGAATTCTGGTCACAAACAGCCGACTCACTGGAAAAATTCCTGATGTTGGGAAAGATTGAGGGCAGAAGGAAGAGAAGGCATCAGAGGATGAGGTAGCTGGATGGCATCACTGATGCAATGGACATGAACTTAGGCAAACTTCAGGAGATGGTGAAGAACAGGGAGGCCTGGTGTGCTACAGATCATGGGGTTGCAAAGAGTCAGTGATTAAACAACAGCAGCAGCACATAGAGACAAAAACCAGTGAGCACTATTTCCAGATACTTTTGCTTCTTTATACTTATCAGGAAAAAACAATACTGATTTTTACATTTATCTGTTTCTGCTGGTTCTGCTTGAAATAAACCTTCCTTCCCAACCTTGCCTCACTCTCTCTCAAGTTCAGTATATGGTCATATACTGAACTCTACACTGTCCCAAACTATCTGTGCCTGTGCTTTGTTAAGTCCCTTACTGTACAACGATTACTGCAATAGTCAGAAGCAATAAGAAATGCTTTATAGAAAGATGTTGTAGGTGGTTATCACCTACATTAACCTACTTGAAAACATCACTCTAAATATCCCCAGTTCTTTACCAATTACACCACTGTTCTCCATAAACCACTGAGTGAAAGTGAAAGAGAATTCTAAGACTATTAACTTCTTTTGTTAAATACTTACCCCATAATGTTCTTTGATGATTTAATAAGAACATGAAAGCACTTTATAGAACAGTAAATATTTTTAAGAAGCTCAAATTTAAACCTAATTTAAAACTCATCTTCCTCTTCAGAACATCTTCCAAACTGTTATTAGCTCAGGTCAATGCCAAATGGTAAGTCAATCTATCCTGTCTCTATCCTTCTCCTACCTATTTTTCTTCCTACTAATAAATGCTCTAGTCCCAAGCACACGTGCATGCTCAGTCACTTCAGTCATATCCAATTCTGCACAACCCCATGGACTGTAGCCCACGAGGCTCCTCTGTCCATTGCATTCTCCAGGCAAGAATACTGGAGTGGGTTTCCATTTCCTCCTTCAGGGGATATTTCCAACCCAGAGTCAAATCTGAGTTTCCTGTATCTCTTGCACTGGAGGCAGATTCTTTACCAAAATGAGCCACCTGGGAAGCCCAGTCCCAAGTATATTATAATGAATGTTTAAAGTACAACTGTCATATAAGATCTAGAACATCACTACAGATATATGAGGTACCAAGTATGTCTTTGTGTTAACTTCTTTCAGGCTACTTGATCACTCAACATTCAGAGCTTTTGCCAGTCATCCTTCCTACAAGAATAAAAATGACAGTATCTGCTTGTAACAATCACTCATTAAAGCACTTTACCTATACTTGCCCTTTCAATATTAACATAAGTATCCCATTTTAATAAAACAGGAAAAATGAAGCCAGGAGGCAATGGAAAAGAGATGTCCACAACCTGGCATCAGTACCCCGGCCACTCACCTGTCTCAACAGCATCTATTCCTGTGCCAGCAGTAAAACCCAGCCACCACCATCTGCCCCTGTTATATCTCACCTTAACTGAAGAGACACGTGGTATCGAGTTCCCTGCCCAGCACTACCTGTCCGCCTTTCCAAGAGTAACCTTAAGTTACATCTAATCATTTCACTCTCCTTATTCAACAGCTCTTCATGGATTAAGTCATGTGGGCAAATATTTCCCCACTCCTGTAAAGGATGAAGGTGGCAGCTGAGATCCTGGGGTTGTCCATCCCTGGACCCCTGACATTCTTAGGGGTTGGGAGGGTGTGTCTGAGGAGATGTGCAGAGAAGCATTTGACAGGATGGCCTAGTGGAGCCAAGAAAGGTGACAGTGAAGCCTGGACAACAGAAATGGGAATCCCCTGCACACAGGAAGTCAGGGGGAGAGAGCTCTAGGTCCACAGCCAGTGCCAAGACCCCACAGCAGAAGCCAGTGTAGTACATTTCACACAGGAAAGACGGCAGGGCCTGGAAGGTGAGGGGCAGAGGCCAGCAAGAGAAGGAGCTTGATGTGGGGGGAGGAAGCAGGTACGCAGTTGGGAGTTTGTTACAAGCATGAGAGGAATGAATAGGCTGACTGACATTTTTAAACACTACTCTGACTGCTGGGAAGAAAAGACATGGCTAGGGACGGGGGGTGGGTACCCCACGACGGGGAACTGGGTCATCAGATTAAATGGCCTGTACCCTCCTCGATCACACAGCATATTCACTTGTCCATATTCACAATACATATGCACTTGTTGTTACCCACGCACAGAGACTGCCATCAAAAGCCAGCACTTACCTGTATCTGTATCGTCCCCCCCGCCCCCACCAACCACATACACAGCACAGTCATACTGTGCTTAAATGGGTGAGTGAATACTATCATGAAAAGGACACTGTTAGGAACATTTTCAACCGCAGGGTTAATATGAAATCAGTTAAAAGTCTCCTTCCTCTGACAGTCTCATAAAATAAGCACAACTGAAACAACAAGTGGCAGGATGATTTCTCATAGCTTTACTGATCTGGACCCTACAAAATGCAATCTGACTTAGGAAGGAGGTTGGTACTTAGGGTTAGTGCTTTACAACCTCCCATGAGATATTTACTATCAAGCAGCCTTCAGGCAGTTTACAATTGTTTTTAATTCCCCAATTTCAACTCTCTGAGAGAAATCTGATCTTTTGCCAAAAAAAGGCAACAAAGAGGAGACATCAATCCACTGCACTGAAGGCACCTAAAGATCGGGTGGGTCTTCTGTGTCCCTGGCGCACTCTATAAGACCACATCTCACAGACACAGATTTAAGCATCACCATTACTGCCAGCCTTAGTCCTTATGGCTGCATCCTTTTTTCTTCCAATCTCTTAAGTCTCATAAGTTTGCTCTTGCTTTTCAACACTTCCAGGAATTACTACTGAGTCTGCCCAGGAAGTTCTGCTAGTACTTATTTGTATAATGATAGAAATCTTATTTCAAAACAATAAACTCACAAGATTATTGGCCGAATATTTAAATCTCTTTGGTTACTGCATAGTTAGCATCACAGAGGCCTCGAATTACTTACCTAAGTAATGTGGTGGGTGAAATGCCATAGGCTTGCTAGTCGCTGAATAATATCCAATTGCTCTCTTAAATCGAATAACTTTGTCATCTGTTCTAGACTGAAACAAATGCAGGAAAACCTTTGTAAATTAGTAAGCCACTGGTCATGTGTATATTAATATAATTCAACACATGGATAAGTCTATAGCCTTTAAAGCTAGATGAGAGCTTAGAATAAACATTAAAACCGTTAAGGAAAATCAACAGATTATCATTAAAGAAACAAGTTAAACATTAATTCTCTTAGAACACTGTACTTATCAGAGTCTGACATGGCACTCAGGAGACCTGAGTTCTGGGATGCAGTCCTCCAACTTTCCCTTGGCAAGGTCTCTGATGCTACCTGCAAAGGTTTTACTTTCCATCTCTAGCAAAGCGGAGGTACAATTTTAACTCTTCAGAGAGCAAATAGGAAGTCACACAAACTTCATCGCTTCTACTAAAGTCGAACCTCCCTTGAATTCCTTACTTTCCAAAAAAGGAAGAAGAAATCCCTGACCATCACTTGGAGGGATGGACAAGTCAGAGATCCACAATTCTGTTTGCCCATTTGATACGTCTGTCTTAGTAGAAATCCCACTGAATTATGATGGAGGATCTAGGAGCAGCAGCAGCCTTGCTATTTGTCTACCTCTGTGCAGGCTGGAGGGGAGGCTGGAGAAGCCAGGTGAGGGGCCAGCCCTCCTGGCTGGCACCGAGGCCTGACAGCTGGAAGCCCTCCTGGGCATGGCTGGTGTGTGCCTCTCAAGACCCTTCCAAATTCAGCACATACCAGAGCACAAAGCACTACCCAAGAGCTTGCATTTCTACCTGAGAATGCTGGAAAACATCTTTAGCTATGGCATCCAAGTCCGAGGTATCCTGGATGTTGCGGACATAGTCAGCCACAGCCTTGATCACCACATCGCATGGTGGCAAGACCAGCTGGTGGGCCCGGACCTAAGAAAACAAGCACACGTGTCAATACACTAATTCCAAACATGGGCCCCAGAAACTACAGGTAATGCTTTCCTCAGAAGGGCCTGCTTATCATCAATTTGTAAGTTCTTGTCCCTAAGACTTTGAAAGTCTGAGGGTTAAGCCCTGGATCTCCCTTTCAATTGTTGAGATACAACTCAGCAGCTTCAACCTGACTATGTTAAAAAGCATCTGACAGCCTTCCATCACTTCAGAGATGTCTGCAACCTGCTCACGTGAGCACAGCACAGAAGCCCTGGGCCACAGGTGCCCCTCATTTTTCAACACCAGCCAGCCGGAGGCTATGTAGCCCCAAGCTCCCCAGTCCACTAAAAGAGCTAAGGTCAGTTTGGAATGGATGGAAAACAGTATCCCTGAGTGCTAAGGGACACATCTGGTGAAAGACACATGGAATAAAGTGTAGGAATATTTTACACTTGACACCAGGAAATGGTAAGTAAGAAAATTTTTTTTTAAATGTTTCTTTTGGACTTTTTCATGAAAACTTAAAAAAAAAATACATGAAGAAACAAAGATACCTTGATTTAGCAAAATTAAGGTATGCCTATATTCTTAGAAACAAAGATGAATCACATACGAACTTTGTTTATAATTTTCTTTTTAATTTAATGATAGTATGAAATGATGTTTTATGTCCTATTTAGTCACAAAGATCATAAAGATAAATAAGATGGCAAAAACTTCTAAAGGCCAATGTTGTGATTTCAGAGCTGTGCACTCCTGCCCACCACACCTATAAATGTGGTACCTTACACAGCAGGAGGGAAGAGGTGGGCAGACTGCTAACCTCAGGCCAGGCTATTACCCTGGATGATGCAGCTAGGCCCAGTGTCATCACAGGGCCTCTAATGTAGAAAGGAAGGCAGAGGAGCAGGCTTCATACACGAGGGGGTGCAGGACTCTACTGGCCACTGACAGCTTTGATGACGAAGGAAGGGCCATGAGCCACAGAATTCAGCACCTACAGAAGCTAAAAAGGCAGGAAACACTCTCCCGGGAGCCTCCGGAAGAAACGTGGCCCTCTCACACCTTGCTTTTAGCCCAGTGAGACCCACTCTGGTTGTGATCTCTATAACTGTAAGATTATTAACTCTATGATATTTTAAGACACCAAACAGAAATAATAGAGGAAAAATTGAAAGAAAAAAGAAGAAAATCAGAGAAACTCAACATAAACAGAATAGAAGAACCTCTGGAAAAATAAGATTATTACAGTATTACAGTACACACAAATTTTCAGACGCACAAAAGTATATTCAATTCCGTTTTGGAAAAGCAATCTTTTTTTTAAAATAATGTTTTCCATGTTTGAAAAATATTAGCTGCTCTGTCTCCTAGAGAATGGTTTGTCTCTTTGTTCTGGTCAGTGTTT
Source organism: Oryx dammah (assembly GCF_014754425.2). Taxonomy (NCBI): domain Eukaryota; kingdom Metazoa; phylum Chordata; class Mammalia; order Artiodactyla; family Bovidae; genus Oryx; species Oryx dammah. Next base: position 83,286,134 of record NW_024070185.1, on the reverse strand, counting down.
GATAAAGGTCAATTCCATCATAATGAACTCCAGGGAACTAGTAAGATGTCCATGGCTGCAGACCACAAGCACGTTCCTAGAAACCCAATTCCCCCTCTGCAGAATGAAAAACTGTTGACATATACATGTTCCACAGTGACGAGGTCCCTGGAACAGCACATTCCAGTCAGGCTGGGAGAAATGGAAGCTCTGTGCACTCCCTGTCTTTTGGGGTGTTCAACAGTCCCACAGCCAGGGCAGGGAGGAGCGCCAGTTGCTGGCGGCCCCAGGAATGAGAAGCCAGAAGAGAAACCCTGAGCCCTCCTACCATCAACATTTCACTCTCAGTGAGCACACACTACAGGGAAGGAGACAGCCTGCAATGGCCACCAGACTTGAGGCCCTTGGATGACCCCTTCTCTGGGCCTCAACCTTCTGTCTGACTACACTTTGAGGCTAGTTAGCCACAGAACACCTCTTGGCAGTCTGAAAGTCTGTGGTTACCTCATCATGCTGCACAAAGTACTGGAAAAGCCAGCCATTGCAGAAAGAGCTTATATAGAGAACAAATGACAATTAACATAGTGAGAACAAGGGTTTATTAGAAATAAAAATGTCCACAATATGAAAAGGACTTTTCTCCAGGAGGTGGGAGCTAAACGGATGGTGCAGGCAGCCTCTCCCAGGGGATGCACAACAGGCTGGGCAGGCGCACTCTGCCCCATCCCACCTCAAATGAAAAGGACAGTCTGTCGCTTTTGTTCCTATGGATCTCCTTGTCTTCTCTACCCTTATCTTCTACAACACTAAGGCTATGAAATCCTTGAAGTGAACAGATCCTGTCATTAGAGGACCCCTGAATCCTTCTGAGCGGCTAATTTAACACCACCGTCAACTATATCCTTTATAATTTCCTTTGGAACAGACTCTTTGCTCACACCTCACCCCCTCCTCATTCGCCCAGCTTCATTCCCAATCCAGCCTTCCAAATCTAGCTCAGGGTGAGCAGCCACATCTTCCTCTGAGACTGCTGGTGCTACTGCTCCCAAACTATCTCTTGACTGCTATTTAAATGCAACTCAGTATGAACACACTTCAGTTCAGTCGCTCAGTTGTGTCCGACTCTTTGCGACCCCATGGACTGCAGCATGCCAGGCCTCCCTGTCCATCACCAACTCCTGGAGTCCACCCAAACCCATGCCCATTGAGTCGGTGATGCCATCCAACCGTCTCATCCTCTGTCGTCCCCTTCTCCTCCTGCCCTCAACCTTATCAGCATCAGGGTCTTTTCCAATGAGTCAGCTCTTCACATCAGGGGGCCAAAGTACTAGAGTTTCAGCTTCAACATCAGTCCTTCCAATGGACACCCAGGACTTATTTCCTTTAGGATGAACTGGTTGGATCTCCTTGCAGTCCAAGGGACTCTCAAGAGTCTTCTCCAACACCACAGTTCAAAAGCATCAATTCTTCAGCACTCAGCTTTCTTCACAGTCCAACTCTCACATCCATACATGACCACTGGAAAAACCATAGCCTTGACTAGATGGACCTTTGTTGACAAAGAAATGTCTCTGCTTTTTAATATGCTGTCTAGGTTGGTCATAACTTTCCTTCCAAGGAGTAAGCGTCTTTTAATTTATGGCTGCAATCACCATCTGCAGTGATTTTGGAGCCCAGAAAAACAAAGTCAGCCACTGTTTCCACTGTTTCCCCATCTATTTGCCATGAAGTGATGGGACCAGATGCCATGACCTTAGCTTTCTGAATGTTGAGCTTTAAGCCAACTTTTCCACTCTTCTCTTTCACTTTCATCAAGACGCTCTTTAGTTCTTCTTTGCATTTCTGCCATAAGGGTGGTGTCATCTGCATATCTGAGGTTATTGATATTTCTCCCAGCAATCCTGATTCCAGTTTGTGCTTCATCCAGCCCAGCGTTTCTCATGATGTACTCTGCTGCTGCTGTTGCTAAATCGCTTCAGTCCTGTCCGACTCTGCACAACCCCATAGATGGCAGCCCACCAGGCTCCGCCGTCCCTGGGATTCTCCAGGCAAGAACACTGGAGTGGGTTGCCATTTCCTTCTCCAATGCGTGAAAGTGAAGTCGTTCAGTCATATCCAACTCTTTGCGACCCCATGGACTGCAGCCTACCAGGCTCCTCCATCCATGGGATTCTCCAGGCAAGAGTACTGGAGTGGGTTGCCACTGCCTTCTCCAGATGTACTCTGCATATAAGTTAAATAAGCAGGGTGACAATATACAGCCTTGATGTACTCCTTTTCCTATTTGGAACCAGTCTGTTGTTCCATGTCCAGTTCTAACTGTTGCTTCCTGACCAGTATACAGGTTTCTCAAGAGGCAAGTCAGGTGGTCTGGTATTCCCATCTCTTTCAGACTTTTCCACAGTTTATTGTGATCCACACAGTCAAAGGCTTTGGCACAGTCAATAAAGCAGAAATAGATGTTCTTCTGGAACTCTCTTGCTTAACATCATTGCTGAAGCAAAAAAACCTGACCCACTGCACTGCCATTTGGAAAACAGCAACGTGGGAATGATTTTGGCAATTTTGCCAAATTTTGGCAATTTTCAGGAAGAAAACTAGAAACCTGATTTGATCAACATTCACTTGTGAGTAAGGCATTGTTCTAGAAATGAGAACATAGAGCAGCTCCCCAGTACTCGACTTCAAGAAGCTCATATTCTTACTGGAGAAAAAAATGCGGACCAAACTCCAAAAGAGACCTCAGAGGAGAGGCTGGAGAAAAATCATGGCCCAGCTGAGGCGGTAGAAAGGTTTCTGCATCCTCTGTGATTCTCAAAGCACAGCCCTGAGATCCAACTGACTGCAGCCTTGGCACACCCAGACCAATAAAAAGATTTATGTGAGGGGGCTAAGGCAGTTTGTTGTAATAAGCCCACTAACCATTGCATCACTGAACACACCCTGAAGCCTAGTAGTTTCTAGAAGAGTCAAAAGTAAGGAAAACATTTAAACACTATAATCATTAGGTACCTACCAGGGGCTATGCGTTGCTGCTGCTGCTAAGTCGCTTCAGTCGTGTCCGACTCTGTGCGACCCCAGAGACGGCAACCCACCAGGCTCCCCCATCCCTGGGCTTCTCCAGGCAAGAACACTGGAGTGGGTTGCCATTTCCTTCTCCAATGCATGAAAGTGAAAAGTCAAAGTGAAGTCGCTCAGTCGTGTCAGACTCCTAGCAACCCCATGGACTACAGCCTACCAGGCTCCTCCGTCCATAGGATTTTCCAGGCAAGAGTACTAGAGTGGGTTGCCATTGCCTTCTCCGGCTATGCCTTGAGATTCTTAAAAAGTTATGACATGAATCAGTATCTTATACATGTGTGCATGCTAGGTTGCTTCAGTCATGTCCGACTCTTTGTGATCCTATGGACCACAGCCCACCAGGCTTCTCTGTCCATGGGCTTCTCCAGGCAAGAACACTAGAGTGGGTGACACGCCCTCCTCTACAGGATCTTCCTGACCAAAGGACTGAACCCGCATCATCTCTTTCGTGTCCTGCATTGGCAAGCAGGTTCTTTACCACTAGCACCATCAAGCTTGAAAAGGATGCTAAAATGCAGTAATCACACACAATGCTAAATGAGAGCTCTGCACGTGGAAACTGTTATGCAGACACACCGAAGACTTCAACAGATTTGAGTTTAAAGTGTTAACTGTAAACAAAGAAAAGTCCCATCACACTTTGTGAGCAAGGGTCCCCGTAGGCTCTGAAGGAAAGGTGGGCAGGCTTGGGCTCCCTCCTGCAGAAGTGTCTGCATCCAGCTGGGGCTGCAAGGTCCTGTGACTGAGTTCCTCTAGACTGTATGCCACACGCTGCTCTCGGCAGGCATTGCTTCATTTAATCCACAAAACAATGCTGTGAGGTACACTCTTAAATGTATTTCCCATTTGACAGAAGCTCATTAAGGCACCCATAGGAGCCAACAAGGTGAGTAGCTGGGCCACTACCCGACCCGCAGACTGCACACCTGACCACTACACTCTGGCCTAGTTGTCTTCTAAATTAGGCCTCTTTTAGCATTAAATGTCGTTTTCTGTAAAATGATGGTCGATAGCGAGCTCCTTGTTCTTCTAACATTCTTATTTAGAAAAATTAGAAGTTGGCAACACAACAGTAGCCCTCCCAACTGCCCCCCACCCCCCCGCCCCTGCCAAGAGATCCATGAAATCCAAACTCCTGTTGTCGATGAAAGGAGCTACAGAAAGACTGTCAACAGGGGAGGTATGAGATTGGGCCTGGTGTCAGACACATGGAGGATGGGCACGAAGGCAAAGGAACAAAGGAGGGAAGATTAGCGGCTCCTGCTCAAACTCAAGTGACAGTAACGCAGGTGGTACAGAAGGACAGGGTGAGCAAGCTGGGAAAGGTCAGATGAGCTAGACCCAGAGAGGGGAAGAATCAAATTTAATTCCCAATTTCTAACCTGATGACTACAGGGACAGTGGTATCACTAGCTGAGAAACATAACACAGGAAGACAAAACCATTCAGGCAGGGTGATGACATTTTTAGAAACATCCAATTTGGTGCATAGGTGGAGTGCCCAAGCGGAGATGACTTAGTGGACGGTAGGATACACCCAGCAGTTCAAGGAAGACGTCTCACTGGAAGAAGTACACTGGAGAATCATCAACACAGAGATGGTACTTATAACCTTGAAGCAAATGAGACATGCCAGAAAGAAAATGAGAGGATTACAGCAAGGTACAGATGGACCCTAGGGAAGGCACATGCACTCAAGGGCAGCCAGCTCACAGGAGAGTGAAGGAAAGGACGCAGAAATAAGGAATATAGAATGAAGTTGGGGTCTGGGAATCAAGGCAGGAATTTCCCAGAAGGGTGAAAAGAACAGGATGACTGACACTGTCAAATGCTCCAAAGAAGTTGAAAACCACTTGACAAATCACTGGTCAAATCCACAGCCCTGGACAGAGACCCACCTGTGTCTGCTAGAAATAGGTGGGGAGGGGCACAGCGAGCAGTGAGGGGGGGGTAAGCTGTTGGGGAAACAACGGAAGACTGCCCTTGGAAGATTTGAGGATGAAAAAAGAGAGTTAGGAGAACATGGGAGACTAGACCACGTTTACGAACTAAGGATCAAGGACCAAAAGAGGGAGTGTCTACACAGAAGCAAGGAGTTGGCCGGATGAGGCAAGGAAGGGCTCCCCAGATGCATTCAGTGACACAGGCTCAAGAATGTCAGGACAGCCTAGCCTCAGGCTGGAAAAGGGAAGTAAAGTGAGCCTGGAAGAAGAAGGCAAACGGGAACGAGAAGCTGAGGACTCTCATCATCCTTAGATAAAGGACCTCTCTCTAAGAGAAAGCAGTGTGAAAGTGAAGAGAGGTCCGAAGACATGATGAATGTTTAAGATAAATATTAAGGAGAATAAAAGATTAACTGTTGATATTGATAGCTTGGGTTGCCATTTCCTTCTCCAATTAGTGAAGCCACTACCACAATTATGAAATACAATTTTTCCATCACCTCAAACAGTTTCCTGTTCCCCTTCCCATCACAGCCCCAGGCAACCACTAACCTGCTATCTATCACTATACTTTTGACTTTTCTAGGATTTTACATAAAACCAATCTATTTCCTTTGTTTTTAACTCTTCACTTAAGATAATGCTTTAAGATTCAAACAGACTGTAAGAAATTAGTTGGTCCCTTTCTCTGCTATCAGCATTTCATTCTAACACTGTGCCACAATTTATTCATCCATTCACCAGCTGACTACTGCCTAGTGTCTTTGAGACTACAATAGATAAAGCTGCCCGGAGACTCAGACTGAATCATTTGTGTCAACAGAGGATTTCATTCCTCATGAGTAAATGTCTAGTAGTGGGATTGCTGGGTTATATGGCAGGTGTATGTTTAATTTTGTAAGAAACTTTGTCAGACTGTGTTCAAAGTGACCATTCTGGATTCTGCTTCCCAACAGCCACATCTCAGAGCTGCAGGTGCTGACATGTACTGACACTTCTCATCATCTGTCTCCTTAATTTCACCCATTCTAGTGGTTAGTAATGCAGCTCATGGTGGTTTTAATCTGCATTACCTAAGGGCATGGAGCATCTCCTTGTGTGCTTATTGAATATTCTGTAAAATGTCTGTTCAAAATTTTGCCCGTCTTTTTCTTTGTTGTTGGGTTGTGTATCTTATTACTGTATTGTTCTTTATATATTCTGAATACAAGTCCTCTGGTAAGAATTACATTGTGCAAATAGCACAATATAATTCTATCTCCATTCACTGTTGTTGCTTGCTTTTCATTCTTTTAACTAAGAAATCTCTAACTCCGGGTCATAAAGATCTTCTCTTATATTTTCTTCTAGAATAATTTTTATATTTCTAATTTTTGCAAATGAATATCCAGCTATTATAAAGACTAGCCCTTTCCCCATTTAGTTACTTATGGACTTCTGGTAAAGGTAACTAACCATGTATATACATGTTTATTTCTGAACTTGCTCTGTTCCATTGATCTATTCGACACCCTTTTGTCAGTACTACACTGAGTTGATTATTATAGCTTTAAAGTCATACTGAAATTAGGTAACAGTAAGTCCTTCAATGGAGAAGGAAATGGCAACCCACTCCAGTGTTCTTGCCTGGAGAATCCCAGGGACAGGGGAGCCTGGTGGGCTGCCATCTATGGGGTCGCATAGAGTCGGACATGACTGAAGCAACTTAGCAGCAGCAGCAGCAGCAAGTCCTTCAAATTTGCTATTCCTTTTCAACATCTTTGTTGCTTTTCTAGGTCCCTTGCAGTTCCACATGAATTTTAAAACCTGCTTTTCAATTTCCACTTTAAAACAAAGCTTGCTTGGATTTTGATGTGAAAGTGAAGTGAAAATCATTCAGTCATGTCTGACTCTTTGCAATCCCATGGACTATACAGTCCACAGATTTTTTCAATGGACAAAAGATATGAATGGATATTTATCCAAAGAAGGTATACAAATGGCCAGTGAGCAAAGGAAAGGGTGTTCAACATCATTAGTCATCAGAGAAATGCAAATCAAAACCATATTACGTCCACTATGACACATCCACTGTGACAATTAGAAATAAAACAGACAACAACAAGTGTTGGTGAGGACACAGAAAAGTCAGAACTCTCACACATCGCTGGTAAGTGTGAACAGTATAGCTGCTGTGGAAAACAGTGGGGTAGGACCTCAAAAAGTTAAGCATATTATTCCTAGAGACCAGCAATTTCAGTCCAAGGTATACACCCAAGAGAGATGAAAACATGTCTATACAAATACTTGTACCTGAATATTCACAGCAGCATTACAATAGCCAAAATGTGGCTAACAATCTGAATGTCCAGTGACTGATGAACAGATTGAATGTGGCAGGTACACCCACACAACAGATTGTTATTTGGCCATTAAAAAGAATGAAGTACTGATACATGCGACAATGTGACTGAACCTTGGGGGGAAAAAAGATGCTCAATGAAAGAGGCCAGACACAAGAGGTCATATAATTCCACTTATATGAAATGTCCAGAAGAGGCAAATCCATAGAGAAAAAAGTAGACTAGTGGTTGTCAAGGGGTGGGAGAGGGAGAGAAGTAGGAAGTGACCGCTAGCAGGTGAGGTACTGGGTTTCTTTTTGGGGGAATGAAAGTATTTTAAAATTAGACAGTGATGACAGATGCATAAACTTTGTGAAAGCTAAAAACCGCTGGATTATACATTTTGCGTACATGCTCTGTCACTCAGTCATGCCCGACTTTTTGCAACCTCATGGACTGTAGCCCGCTGCTGCTGCTAGGCTCCTCTACTGATGGAATTTTGCAGGCAAGAATACTGGAGTGGATTGTTATTTCCTTCTCCAGGGGATCTTCCCAGCCCAGGGACTGAACCCACGTCTCTTGCATTGGCAGGTGGATTCTTTACCACTGAGCCACCTCAGAAGCCCTGAATCGCATTTTAAAGGAGTAAATTTTATGACGTGTGATTGTATCTCAATAAAACTGTTATAAAAAGAAAAATTTAAAAACATTCTAATCAGGAATGGTACTTTGGAAGTAAATTGCTAGCAAATCCCAGTTTTGTCACATCTTCCTGGCCCCAGATTGGGCTAGTATCAAGAAAAGTGACCTCTCTGGTTGAGTTGCCTAGAAGTGCCCAGGGCAGAGACCACTGGCAAGGTGAGGGGTATAGGTGCATGCACCGAAGACACAGGGTCAGGAAGCTTCCAAGCGAGCTACATTTTCAGAAGAAGTGATCTCTTCTGTTAGAGAGATGGAGACGGCCTATTTAGGAACAACGCTGAGGTTCTGGACCCAGAGGGGAGAAAATACACTTGAAAGTGTCTGCACACGTTTTAAAAAACTGAGGATATGTCACTTAATTAACATAAGACTAGAAGATTCCAGGTCATGAGAAGAAACAGAAACCAAAAGTACTCGAGTAACCTTCCTTTTAACTTACCCCACCAATCACCACCGAAGGCATGAGAAGTCAGCCACTACAAACACTGTATCTTTCAGACGGCTTTTGGACCATGAATCTCTCTCTCCTCCTGACCAGGTTATGCATTTCGGCTCACTCAGGAAGAGTTCTGTAGGCACAGTCCCTATAGAAAGGAGCTAAGCTAAAAGTAACCCTGCAACAACTAGGAAACACAGACTCCTCCCATGACTGTGTCCCTCTTTCCCAGCAAAGTTACTTCTGTCCACAGACAGAAAAGCTATTGAGTCCCAGTGATCCCAGAAGACTCCCCGGAACACCAAGTTTTCCATCTTTACTCTAAAAGCAACTGGGAACAGGGAAAGCAGCTCAGATAAGATACAAATAAGCAAGCATCTTTTGAGTTCAATCTTGTATTTTCCATCTAAGGATTCCTTATACAAATTTTAAATGAGCAAAGAATAAAACTTCTTACCTAAGTTTCCACGACCTAAAAGCTTACATCCCAGCACCATGAATCTGTGCGCTGAAATTCCACAGACTGTTAATTATGTGCAGCTCACTGAATGCATGACACTGTAATATTTTGGAGTACAAATATCAATCTGTTAAAAGTGGTTCTCTTCCAAGAGTGAAATTATAAATAGCTCTCATTTCCACACTGCATAATAACGATTATGCAGTTTTTCAAGCTTCTAGGCCCCTAACAATATTTTCTCTAGAGCCCCCAAAGTCCTTGGGTTTTAGGAAGTACTTTTTAGCTCTTACGATACAATGACTTTTTTGAGGGGAAAAAGGTATGAGTTAACTTCAATTAACACTAATATACAAGCAGGAATTCCTTCTTTAGAATGTCCTATAGTGCCCACGCTGCCACCTCTTGCAATGCCTTAAAAGGTAGAACTCTTAAAATAAATGAAGCCCATCTTTCTATTGATGCACAATTTATATTCAACGTTCTTTCAAAAAAGATTCCAGGAAGTCTGATCACCAGTCTCACTCTAGTGAAGTTGCACAGTATGTTAGATATACCATAAAACTTCAAAAGGCCTGAAATCAGGCTGCTCTTCTCTCTGGAAGCTGGCTCCATGGTGTGAAACCCAGAGAGGGGCCATGCAGAGTGGAGATGAAAATCACTGGTGGGCTGGACACTGGTGAGCAGGTGCTACCCATGGAGCCCCTTCCAGGAAGCCAAGAGAGACGAGATCCTTCGAGTCCTGGCTTCATTCTGAGGGCCCACTGCAAGCCGTGCCATTTGCCATGACTTTGAGAATGCTGGGGTTGTGTGTCCTGCACAGTGAGACACAGACGGCTCTTCTGTCCACCTCCACATTCCTGGGGACCCTGACATGCTACTCTCCCAGAATCAGACTCCCTCCTCCCCCAGGGTCAACCGCCACATCCTGTCCCTAAAGACATTTGTAAAAAGGATTACTCAGTGACTTTTGGTGGCAGACAGTAAGATGTAAACATATAGAGATAACTTTTAGTAAAATTCTAGGTAAATTTAAAACAAAACGTTCCTGAGGTGACCTGCAAGAGTGTCCTGGTATACAGCTGCCTCAGGGAAGATATTGCTGGTAAAGGAAGGTGACTAAAAAGTGAATCCAAAGGTAGAGGTATAAACACTAAAGACCATTTAAATCAGAAAGAGACACGTGCAAGAGCTAGGACTTAGATTTTGAGAAGAGCCAGAAGCAAGCAAGGACGTTTTCGAGGAGACATTTTTTTTTTTTCCAAGGAGACATTTTAACTGGACACACACAGGGAGGAGTTCAAGAGAAACTAGCACCTGCCTGGCCTGTGGCTGATGGGCAGAGCTGGCCTGGGGAAGTGGGGTGGTGATGGTGGCGTGGGCAATTGTGTCCAGGGGAAGGTCTCCTCTGCCCACTCGCCACACTGGGGAAGTGGTATAGAGAAGTCAAAATAGAACCTGAAGAGCTATACAGGAGAACAACACTTGTAGGAGGTCTAAGGAGAGGAAAGGTGAGCATAAAACTTGCAAAGGGGAAATGACAAAGGGACTCTGGGGCAGGAAACACTTGGGAGTCATGAATGACTGACAGGGATAAAACTCAAAATATATGAAACTGAATATGAAGTTTGGGAATACCAAGACCTGCAACTTATGATTCAACTTAAGAAAACACTTTCCGTTAAAAATTTCAATGCCAAACCCAAATAAAAAGTTCCATAACTTTCAAGGACTCAAAATCATAAAACCGTTTTTAAAAATTCAAAAAGCACATGTAAAAAAGGCACTCATTTGGCACATGCTTATAGCCAGGAGGTGTTCCCAAGCAGAGCTGATCACCTAACATCCCAAAGGACTCCCACCCCTGCTTCTAGAATGTCATGTGACTTAAAATGGGCTCCTGCTATCCTGAAAACAAACGAAATATACTTTAATTCCAAAACTAAGAAACTTTACTTCCATAACTAAGAAACTAGAAGTTCTTAACATGTAAACAAGTATTGAAAAGCTTAAAAACTTGACTGGCTGCCTTAACTTCCTCTTTTCTACTGCCCTAACTTGTCTTTTAGGTTTTTAAGTATCTTTAGCATTGCACACCTACTCTAATAAGCACTATCCCTGATTAATAAGGCAGAACAAAACAATTCTGCTCCCTTCCTAGCCTTCTCTGTGGGGATTGCCTCATGATCCAACTGCCTCAGCTGTTTATCACCAGCCACTCCAGGTACTGCTTGTGCTTCTGAATCCAGAGCCCCAGCCACGCTCTCCTATTGGCCCACCCAGCACCGTGGATGGTGATGTCGAAACGTCGACAGGGATAAGATTATGACATTACACGTTAAGGGAGGATTTGAATTTATTAGATAAGTTCATATAACACCAACCCTCTGTGAATAATAAACTAGTAGATATGAACTCAGTGAAATACTTTGGCAAAATAAAGGAGAAAAGGAATGCTTGAAATCGGGGAAGCAAAATCAAGTATCCTTAAAAACTGTATACAACATACTCTGTTGAAAAGGAATAAAAATCATAAGAAAGTTTTATAATCAACAACTAACCAAATTTTCAAAAGATGTAGTTAGTTTTATAACTGGGAAAAAGCAATGAAAAAAGCAGATGGGTACAGACAATTCTAAACAGTAGTAACGTTCATGAGAAAAAAACAGTATCCCACAGTCTAGTTACACAGAGTGAGGTCAGAAAGAGAAAAACAAGTATCACATATTAACACATATATATGAAATCTAGAAAAATGGCACTGAGGAACCTATCTGCAAGGCAAAAATAGAGACACAGACATAGAGAACCGGCATGTGGACACAGTGGGGGAAGGGGCGGGCAGAAGGGATTGAGAGAGTAGCACTGAAACATAGACGTTGCCATGTGTGAAACAGACTGGGAAGTCACTGGGTTATACACGGGCCCGACACTGTGCTCTGTGACAACCCAGAGGGATGGGATGGGATGGGGTCGGGGGGTGGGTGGGAGATTTGAGAGGGAGAGGACATGTGTATGCTTATGGCTGATCCGTGTTTTTGTATGGCAGAAGCTGACACAACATTATAAAGCAATACTCCAATTAAAAAGAAAAAAAAAAATCCCAGTTTTTGTTAAGATGATACTACCCACAGACGGAGAAGGCAGTGGCAACCCACTCCAGTGCTCTGGCCTGGAAAATCCCATGGACGGAGGAGCCTGGTGGGCTGTAGTCCATGGGGTCTCTAAGAGTTGGACATGACTGAGCGACTTCACTTTCACTTTTCACTGTCATGCACTGGAGAAGGAAATGGCAACCCACTCTAGTGTTCTTGCCTGGAGAATCCAAGGGACAGGGGACCTGGTGGGCTGCCGTCTCTGGGGTTGCATAGAGTCGGACACGACTGAAGTGACTTAGTAGCAACAGCACACACAGAAACTGTGTATAAAGGTCAAAACATAAAAGTTTTGCAATTTTTTAACTCAAAGCCAGACATTTTACTTTTCGTCATGTCACTTTAAAAAATCCTACAGCTTATCAAATCATTGAAAAATTATGTTGGACTGCTTCGCTATTATGCCATAAAAATACCTAGCTAATATTTAAAATACACATACTGATAATGCAAAAAATTTGGTTTTTTAAAAAACCCACAAGTGGATAGAAATCTGCTGCCAATGCAGAGGACATGGGTTTGATCCCTGGTCCGGGAAGATTCCACGTGCCCAAAGGCAACAAAGCCCATGTGCCACAACTACTGAGCCCACGAGCGTCAGCTACTGAAGCCTACGTGCCTAGACCCTGTGCTCCACAGCAAGAACAGCTACTGTGGTGAGAAGCCCGCGCTCCACAACAAAGAATAGCTCCCGCCCACCGCAACTAGAGAAAGCCCGTGCACAGCAATGAAGACCCAACACAACCAAAAGTATATAAATAATCTTAAAATACACACACACACAAACAATCCTACAAACAACTTCCAGAGAAAACAGAAAAATGTCAACGTAGACTTATATTAAATGACATTAATTTAGTTGATGTGATAACAGTAATATAATTAAGAGATTATCCTTATTTTTAGGTGGTGGTGTTGATATAAACCAAGGGATTCCCAGGTGGCTCAATGCTTAAGAATCTGCCTACCAATTCAGAAGATGCTAGTTCATGCCTTGGGTCGGAAAGATCCCCTAGAGTAAGAAACGGCAACTCAATCCAGTATTCTTGTCTGGAAAATTTCATGGACAGAGGAGCCTGGCAGGCTACAGTCCACAGGGTCACAAATAGCTGGATATGATGGAGCAGCAGCAGATATAAACCAGTTTTCACAGATAAAGTGTTATGATCTCTGCAACTTACTTCCAGATAGTTGAGTTAAAAAACAAACACATGGATACAAATAATCTTTACAGCAAACTGTTAACAACAGGTGAACCGAGGTGATAGATATGTGAATAGATATTTTCTATTTCAACTTTTTATATATTTTATTTTTATTAACAAACTATTAGGAAAAGTACGTGATAATGATGCTTGCGATCTATTAGTGGATTGAGCTGGTTTTCCAATAATTCTTCAAATAGTTCCTCACTTCTAACCTCTAATACACGAAATAAGGCGAGCTCAATTTAAACATATGTATACAGTCTGGGGATCCTGGGAGCCTCTCACTCACCCCTGCTACTCAAAATAATACCAACCTTGTAAAAAAACAAGCTTTCATAAAAGCATACCATTTAATAAGCTAATGAGGATAATACTTCTGAGTCTACCTGATTTCAGACTGTACTTTTCTCATTCTGCAAGTCATTAATGGTATCACCAGGAGCTTGGAATCAAGTTTACAAATTGTAGTACTGTGTAAATGAAAACACACATGAAGAACAAATAGCAAATAGAGAGCTGTTTTCCTTCAGGCGAAAAAAAAAAAGGCAAAAGAAAACAAGTAACTCAAACAAAAGGAGAAAAACTGACCTTCCAACAGAAGCTGAAAAGCCTCATACCAAGAACTGTTAGGATAAAAAGGAAAATATCAGGGCCTATCAATAAGAAATGGAAAAAAAAAAAAGGTTCTAGGCACCAAGGAACAAGATGAAAGAGGCAGGAGAGGAATGCCACCTGAACTTCGAAGTATCACGGTTTGCTGTAAGCTGAACACTGAAAATCCTATTTGGAGGACAATTCTGACAATAGGGAAAAAGTGCGTTCAGAAACCACTCCATGCAACCTCCCCATTACCACAAGGAACTGAGGCCCAGGCTACCGGCCAGTCTAGGTTCAGAATTCTCAACTCCCTATCTAGTAAGTGGCAGCTATGACGGCAACACTGACAGCAGAGAACACCACACCAATTTTCCCAGCAAAGGGAACTCAGAAAATCACAGGAAGCCACTCACAAATACAAGTTCCCTAGTGACTCATACCACTTCACTACTATGCTCACATCAAACTGTAAACCCTCCCACTTTAGAAAATCAAAGTTAACTGCATCTTCCTGGATGTTCATTACTTTCACAAACAGGAAGGGGAGAAAAATAAGAAAATAAATATCAATGAAACAGTACAAATAGACCATTTTTCTAATGAACTTGGGTCTCCTCAATCACTCATAAAGCATTAAAACTATAGATTTTTACAATATTAGAAAATCAGTAAGAAACTTATGAAATTTATCAAACTCTGCTAAGATACTGATCCATAACAGCAGATGATATTATCTATTGAAAAAAATAATATTTGCAAGAAAAGAAAATATGTACAAACTTTAGCTAAAAAAATTTACACCTATCTAGGTACATGACATGAAGAATTCATCTGAGGAAATTTTTAAAAACATTTATATATATTTCCCTAAAATATAGGTGCTGGGAACAATATAAGGTAGGTTCTTTGTTTTTTTGAAGGCAGCACAGATTCTCAAGTTAGGCGGAAGCATGATATTGCTAATTTTGTGGTATATTTCCTTCTACAATAAAGAAACATTGCTTAGATTATGAAAGGAAAAGGAAAAGCAACAAATGTTGGAAATAAAATGAATTTGTACCTTAAGTGAAGCTAGTGGATGTTCTGGACCAAGTAAACTCCAATGAAAGGAAGCCAGATCTTCATCAGGTAGAATGTGATTTCCTGGAATACAAACAGGCATACCACAAAAGCCATTACTGACAACGAAGAAACTTAATATCACTGCATGTTATAATCTGTAGATTATCTTTGTTAGTTTTAGACTTTGCAATATGACTCCTTAGGGCCACCTCATTTAATACACCGCATAAAACTTCCACACAGACATTGAGAATATTTCTTCATCTTCTAACACAAAACATACAGCAGGCCAACTTCTTGAAGCTGCTTCAACTACATTTCCATTATAGGCTTAACAGCATTCAAAATGAATAAACTGCATAAAACCTAAGTAACTCCCCAGCACAGTATTAAGGTCAGTCTGATAATGCCAGATGCCAGATACCAATCTGATACAAGTTTTCGTGTGTTTATGAGAGGCTATGGCTCAAACTGCATTCTGTGAAGTAGGTTCGACAGCAGATGCAGAATCTACAGTTATAAAACCTGAGGTTAAGTGACAATGCTTGCGTTTTGTGACATGGATCAACACCCTCCTCCTCAAATTTCTAGCACCGCCCACAAAATAGATGTACAAAGCACAGACTACACTACCACCAAGAAGTGTCAGTCAGCTCTTTGCAATATCACCAGGCCTATGTCACAAGTAAGAATTGTATTCAGCTGAGAAACTACCTTTTTTGGGGTGAACACTTTCCCTTCAATATAATGCTTGGATGCCTGATATACTAACATATTTGTTAGTTGTTTTCATACAATTTAAAAGCAATAATTTCCTAAATAATTCTGTGACTTGTATACTATGATTTAGTCACCTCCACACTAAGCAGACACATTCCTAAGCTGCTAACAGAAGGCAAGACAAGGTGTGCGCGTCTCAGCATTGCTACTCATAACACTCTAGACACAGACACGTGACACAGGCTTGCCGAACTGTCACGACACCCACGAGAGCAGAGCCAGGCCCAAACCGTCAATCACTGAGTTCTGTATTGCCTTCCTCTGCTCACAGACAGTGCAGAACTTTCCTATGAAGTATAAAGCATCTGAGATTTGTTTTTGAAGCTACTATCTGAAAAAATATTAAGCCAATTCCAACATCAAATATAGTCTGTTAAAACTTGGGCCACATACTTAAATGAGTATTTCACTCAACTTTTCTAAAACAAAACATCTTATATTGCTATGCTTTCTATTACAAAAAGGAGAAGTTATACTTTCTATTTAAAAGGAAAAATAATATTTCTCATATGAGGACACTGAACTTTTCACACAAAATCCAAACTAAAATATGCTCTAAAAATGCTCACTCAATTAAGAGTTTATAGTTTGCCTAAATTTTTTGAAGAAATTTCAAGCCTTAAATTAATTCATTGCTAAATTATTCACAGTGTTATTATTTTTCACTTCTTTTAATATTTCATAAACTATTAGTTGGTATTATCTCCCAAGAAATTTATTCAATGTTTCTTAAATAAGATAAACAAATACCCTTCCCAGGATAGCTAAGGTATCCATATTCTAAAAGTATAAAATATTCCCATTCATTTAAAGTCAATTAACATGCCCAAGTCAATAGGTATAACATTTAAGTAAATATGAAACTTTTCATGTGTCCATCCACTTCATCACTTTTTAACATTTGAGGAAATATCCTTTTATATTTTAATATCTGAAAACATAAAAGTACTATATGCATTTAGAAATTAGGTTTTAATCCTCTGAATCCGAAGTCACAAGAGTTCACTAAGAAAATGGACAGAAAATAGCCAAGTACTAACTTAAAGACATGTATTTGAGATTGGATCCAAATAAAGACAACTTGTAAAATTAGAATTTTTTTTTATTAATTTGTAGTTACACAATCTGAAATGTTATCACCAAATAACATGAAAAATTATGGCTCCCTCACTATAGTTGTATAAAACTAGTTGTATAAAACTCTTTTGGAATGTTTATTGAAAAATCTGCTAATTAGAAATTTCTAAAAGAGCCCACAATATAGTCCCCCTTGTAAGCACAACCAGATCCTGTTGCTAAGCATTGGAGAATAAAAACTGAGAGAGTACAGTAAGATCTCACTTTTTTTTTTTAATTTTTACTTTACAATTCTGTATTGGTTTTGGCATAGATTGACATGAATCCACCACAGGTGTACATCAGTTTTTCTTAGGACCACACATCTCTCAAAGAGGGCCTGAGTACCCCACACAGCTCTCAATCTCATCACTGAAGTTCTTGGGTTTTACTCACAGAAGGGTCTTGCTCAGAACACATTTACTTATACTGTGGACACAATTTTTACAAACTCTCAGCAAACTAGAGCCAGATTCTCAAGTAGCTAAGTGACATGCACATTCCAAGCACAAGAAAGGGAAGCTGACAGAAAAGATAGAAATAACTATAAACTACAGACATAAAGTGATAAATAAATGGATTACCTATTACCAAGTTGGACTTCCCTGCTGGCTTACCAAGTTACTTAAAAGAGAAAAATTTATATATAAAATCTTAGTTAAAACAAGACCTTAACCCTTCTAGATATTCAGCATAAAAAATTCCTCCAAGGGAGTTTTTAAAGATATTTATACATTTACTTAAGATGCAGCCTTTGGAAACAAAGGTAGGATAGTTTATTTCTGTTGTTTTCCTTTTAAAGTAGTGAGAATCCTGAAAACCAGGGGAACAAAGAACAATGCTAACTTCACAGCAAATTCTCTTCTGTAATTTGTGTCAAAGGTTTAAATGTTTTTCACAGTGAGAACGAATTAGCATTTGTGATTTTTAAATGTTATTTCCCCAAAACATTAAGAGCATTTTTCCCCCAAAATTAGTTTATTGGCCTAGACAAAACAATACATAAACAAACACTTAGGAACAAAAGAAGCACATTATCAGCAAAAAATAATGAGTAAAGAATGTTACTGAAGAGGAGCCCATTCCCTGGTTTTTTAAAATTTAAGACACAATCCAAAATATTCTAGCACTGAAATTTTAAAAAAAATCAGTATGTTCCTGATACACAGAACTTTTTCACAAAGTGAGAGCTTTAACACTGCCACTTACCTAACAGAGCGGCAAAGATAGGGAAGCGGTTTGGGTTCAGGTCCAGCTGCTTGGCAACCTCATGCATCAGGTATTGGCTCGTGGTGAGACTCTTCCCATTCCGGCTCAGTTTTAGGGCGTGGGCACTGAAGTAGTAGGGGATGTTGCACAGTGCATAATCAGAGTCGTATGCAACCAAGCCATGGAAGCCGTTTTCTCTGCAGAAACCGATCACTTCTTGATGATGGTCCTCAATGCTCTGTGCAACCTGTGCAAGTAAGAAGAGCACCTCATCAGAGGCCAGTACCACTGCAGCATGCACTCAATATGCAGACATATTTGTACAGAATCTGCAACTGCCAGATACAGAAGGTATGCGAGAGAGCCAAACAGTCAAAACTGCCATAATAAAGTATGAGGCACATTGCTCAAGTAAGAATTTCAGTAAGAAATATCTCCGGTCAGTAACTTATGATCCCAACCATACCGCAGATTAATTTTCAATTCTTATCAAATTCGAAGATCACCCTATTTAAAAGTATACAACACCAGCTGGCCCCTGTGACATTATTTTGAAGGAAGGGGGTGGAGTGGAGAAGGGGAAGACAGAGGAGGAAAATGAAGTGAGAAGGAAGGAGACAAAGGGAGAAGTGAAACCAAAATAATTTCTTCAAAGAAGATCACAGCAAATAGGTGAAATAATCAGAAGGATTTTCTAAACAAAAGTAAAAGCCAAGTATTATCCACCACCTATCTGTCTACTAGTTAATATAGATCCTGAAGCATTGAGCATATGGGACAATAAGAATGAACATGTGTTCAGTTCAGTTCAGTCGTGTCTGACTCTTTGTGACCCCACTGACTGCAGCATGCCAGGCTTCCCTGTCCATCATCAACTCATGTCCATAGAGTCAGTGATGCCATCCAACCATCTCATCCTCTGTCAACCCCTTCTTCTCCTGCCTTCAATCTTTACCAGCATCAGGGTCTTTTCCAATGAGTCAGTTCTTCCCATCAGGTGGCCAAAGTACTAGAGCTTCAGCTTCAGCATCAATCCTTCCAGTGGATATTCAGGACTGATTTTCTTTAGTCTTCAAGTCCATGCTCCCTACCTCAAATCACTTTATTATGTAGAATTTTATATTTACAGCAATGTCTTAAGGCATTTAAAAATCACCAGTGATTCCTGTTTTCCAGACATCTTTAACATTAAGTCTGCACAATCTCCTAAAAGGTTTTTGAAATGAAAAGAGACTTTAAGTACCATTCCCTTGCTCCACTCCCTCAATGGGGATCTAGAACAGGGAGCATGGCTGCTTGCTTCATAGAATCAGATATCCTGTAAAGGAGATTATTGTTACATAGTTGCTAAGTCGTGTCCAGACTCTTTTTGACCCCATGGACTATAGCCTCTCAGGCTCCTCTGTCCAAGGGATTTCCCAGTCAAAAATACTGGAGTGGGTAGCCATTCCCTTCTCCAGGGAATCTCCCTGACCCAGGGATCGAACCTGTGTCTCCTCCTTTGGCAGGCAGATTCTTTACCACTGAGCCACCAGATGGGGCAGAATTAAAGGTATGAGTTGAGTCAGTGTATAATGTATGTTTTGCAAGAGAGTTTATTAACCTATTCTTCTGGGAAACTGAGGCTAAGAGCAGTTCAGAACCTAGCTCTGCCCAGCTCTAGGACGAGAGCAGTCCAGAGACATCCTCTCTGAGCACCCTTTGCCTACATGTCTCACAGCATATTACCTCATTATAATAACCCAGCAAGGGGAAAGGAGACAGCCCTGTGTGGTCACTCAGAAAGGTGTTCAACAAGCAGGGGAAGAGCAAGTGTACTGGCTCAGACGTGAGTGTGGTATATGCAGCCCCGTCCTAGTGACCCAGGGGTAAGCAGCAAGTGATGGAGTCACAGCAGGTAGGACAGGTCTATGGCAGGTTTTCAAGGAAGGCTACTGGCAATGCAAAACAACAGGCAATACATTTCCAGAGCTGCAAAGCACTCATACTCTTTGACCCTGAAGTAATCTTACTCCAGGAAATACAGCCTAAGAAACCAACCCATCAGATAAAAAAATGCTGGGAGCATAAAAAGGATGAAGGTAGCCTTCTAGGGGAAAAATAATATTAAGGAGCTAGGCAAAGACAGAAACTACACAGTGTTGTGAAGAAACTTGAGAAAAGCCTGGAACAAAATATTAAACAAAACCATTTCAGAACACAATATTCAGTACATACAACCACAAAGGAATAAGCAAAAACTGACACAGTGATTCAGGGTGATGCAATTATGCTTTTTTAAAGAAAAAAAATTTTTTTCAAAGAAAAAGGTCACCTCTATACCACTGCCCTGGGGTCAAATATTCCTCCTTTCATATCCATCGCTCACCAGACAAGGCATACAACTTGTTCATCTGCGTATCAAGGGTCTAGGTTGGTACCTGGCATACAGTAAAAACTACTTAAGAAATGAAAAACTCTGGGAGTCCCAGTTCAGAAGTGGCCCCCCAGTCTTTAAATTATTTATAAAGGTTAATAGGATAAACTCTAACCAGTAGAAACTAACATCCATCAGAGCCTTATAGAGTGGTTTCATCAATCTGGAGAGAGCGGGATGTAGCGCTTTTCACAGCCATTTCCTTCCACAGACCCTTTCCCAAACACAATTCCCTGTTCATTCAGAACACTTGATTTCAGACTGGCATTAAAAAGTCAGGTAAATGAACCATTAATAATTCACTACAAGACTAATTTGCAAATGATTAACAATATCTTTTTTCTTTTTTACTTTTTATTTTGTATTGGGTTATAGCCAATTAACAATGTTGTGATAGTTTCAGGTGAACAGCTAAGGGACTCAGTCATACCTATACATGTATCCATTCTCCCCCAAACTCCTCTCCCATCCAGGATGCCAGATAACATCAATCAGAGTTCCATGTGCTATACAGTAGGACCTCATTGGTTATCCATTTTAAATACAGCAGTGTATACTGGTCCATCCCAAACTCCTTCCATCCTCCTCCTCTCCCCTGCAACCATAAATTTGTTCTCTAAGTCTGTGAAATCTGTTTCTGTTTTATAAGTTCATTTGATTAAATATCTTGATCCTCTCCCAAAGCACATCTAACATGGAACAAATAGTTGTCTGCTAGAATTAATCTCCTAAAACAAAAGATAAAGGAGCCTGCTCAGTCCAACTCTTTGCAACCCCATAGATGTAGCCCGCCAGGCTCCTCTATCCATAGAATTCTCTAGCCATTACTTTCTCAAGGGGACCTTCCCAAGTGAAAGTCGCTTAGTCGTGTCCAACTCTTTGCGAGCCCATGGACCATACAGTCCATGGGATTCTCCAGGCCAGAATACTGGAGTGGATATTCTGAGCCACCAGGGAAGGCCAATTAATATCCTAAAATAAAAGATAAAGGAATCCCACCCTTAAGTAAACACAGACTTCAAATCTAAAGCAAGGTATATAACTGATTCACTTTGCCGTACACCAGAAACTAACACAACATTGTGAGGCAAGTTAAAGTCGCTCAGTCTTGTCCGACTCTTTGCCACCCCATGGACCATACAGTCCATGGAATTCTCCAGGCCAGAACCCTGGAGTGGGTAGCCTATCCCTTCTCCAGCAGATCATCCCGACCCATGAATCGAACCAGGATCTCCTGCATTGCAGACGGATTCTTTACCAATTGAGCTATCAGGGAAGCCAACCAACTGTACGTCAATAAATAATAACAATAATAAAGCAAGGTCAAGCAATCTGTGCCCTTTGCTCATCTTTCATCCTGTTCATCTTTCCTATTTCAAGTACCGTGAGTGACAGGGAGGAAAACCAAGAAGTCCAAGTTCCAGTTCTGGCTTGATGCCCAACCTATCTGGTAAGGAAGGTAAAATTCATGAATCTTCAAGGTTCTTTCACCTTCTAAAATTCTAGTATTCTTCCCCACTAGTTAACATCTATTATGCCTTTACCTGAGGAAAGGCTACATGGCATTAAGAGCCACCGGGTAACAGAAATGCAAACTTCCCTAGTCGCTCAGTGGTAAAGAATCTGCCTGCCAAAGCAGAAGATGCAGGTTCGATCCCCAGGTCAGGAAGATCCCCTGGAGTAGGAAATAGCAACCCACTCCAGTATTTTAGACAGGATAACCCCACGGACAGAGGAGCCTGGCAAGCTATAGTCCAGGGGGTTGCAAAGGGTCAGACTTGACTGAGTACAGAACATTAAACACTAAATCCTTTTCAGTAAAGGAACAATGGAAGTATGGTCTAACAGTTACTCACTTAGGGAAATAAAAACCTCACAGAACACCTAAATGAAAGAGTCTGGTTGATGAATACAACATGACTCTGCATTTGTACAAGCGCACATCATTGTAAACCTCATACAGAGAATAAACTTTAATATGCACAATGTAAAAAAATTCGCCAGCAGTCAGGAACGCTAGGCCAGATGCAAACTGACAAATGTGCTGAACTGTACTATAAGCTGTCTGTCACAGGGGTGCCGGTGAACGCTCTGCAATCATTTTCACATGTGTAAAAGGTAGGGGTAAATGGGCAGGAGATGATCTGGGTGTCTCCCTGTCAGAGAACGGGCTTACAAACGCGCAAAGGGAGGAGGCTAGCATGCTCCCGTGGTGTTGGGCTAGCCATGGAGAGATCCACAGATGACAACACAGACAGTCCCAGAAATCATCAGAGGTTAGCATGTGCATGGGGGCTGGTCTATAAACACACACACACATCTCCTATCTGTCAGCAGAGAGCCAAGAAGCAGCAGCACTCCAGGAGAAAGAACATCTATACTCTAATCAGGTTTCTAAATACCATTCTCCACTAAAAGGGACCAGAGCCTTTGGGAAAGAAGTGGGTAACGCCAGGGCAGAGAAATCCAAGATGAGCCTGGAACAAATACCTTGTGGCGCCAGGAAGGCAGGCAGGGTTCACAAAACAAAGGATAGGGTATGTCAGCGGCACACAAAAGCCCACCTGAAAGATGCCCAATGACCAAAGCTGAAACAATCTGTGCTACAAAATAAATATCGTAGTGCTGGGTATAACCAAAGTGCACAATGAACACATGAGTCGATACTGATAAAATACATGAAATAAAGGGGAAAAGAAGAGACAACTCTTCCCCCCAGAAGAATTCAAATAGTAATGTAAAACTCCTTCCCGTTTAAGCCCCACCCCTCCCCTTGAATGTATGCTGCACTTTATGACAGCCTCCAAAGAACCAAACCAGCAAAGAGGACAACAGACGTGACTCTGAGCAGATGCCCCGTGAACACCACTGTACAGCAGGCGGGCACTGCACCCCTGGAGCATTCTCCCCAAATCACAAGAAGACACCAGACAGCTCAAACTGCAGGCCAGCCTACGAAACGCCTGATCAATTCTCCAAAAGTGCTGAGGTCACAGAGACTAGAAGAAGCCAGAGGCCACTAAGGGAGACAAGATGCCTGAAGGCAACAGGGAATCCAAAACGGACACAGGTGGGAAATGGAAGATATCTGAATGAAATCCATAATGCAGTTAATGGCACATTTGCTGTTGTTCAGTCACTAAGTCATGTCTGATTCTTTGTGACCTCATGAACTGTAGCACACCAGGCTTCCCTGTCCTTCACTATTTCCCAGCGTTTGCTCAAACTCATGTCCATTGAGTTGATGATGCCATCTAACCATCTCCTCCTCTGTTGCCCTCTTCTTCTGCCCTCAATCTTTCCCAGCACCAGGGTCTTTTCCAGTGAGTTGGCCCTTCACGTCAGGTGGCCAAAGTATTAGAGCTTCTGCATCAGGCCTTCCAATAAATATTTAAGGTTGATTTCCTTTAAGATTGACTGGTTTGTGGAGAAGGAAATGGCAACCCACTCCAGTATTCTTGCCTGGAGAATCCCATGGACGGAGGAGCCTGGTGGGCTACAGTCCACGGGGTCTCAAAGAGTCAGACACGACTGAGCGACTTCACTTTCCAGTTACTTTCCACGCTTGGAGGATGGATTCTCCTGCTAACTTCTAAATAAAAAAAAACAGAGCTGTAACACTGATTTGTCTAAGAGCTATAACACGGTCTGTCCAAGACCTGAGGGCTGTGACTCGCCGAGGGCTTTAATGTCTGTCACTCCAAATCTTTGTTGAGACAAGACAGAACCGAGGAGTGTACACTCGCCTGACACTTGCGTTATTAAAAAAAAAAAAAGACTGACTGGTTTGATGTCCTTGCAGTCCAAGGGGCTCTCAAGTTTCTTCTCCAGCACCACAATAAGCAAGCATCAATTCTTCAGTCCTCAGCCTTCTTCATGGTCCAATTCTCACATCCAAAAATGACTACTGGAAAAACCATAGCATTGACTATACAGACCTTTGTTGTCAAAGTGATGTCTCTGATTTTTAATACACTGTCTAGGTCTGTCATAGCTTTTCTTCCAAGGAACAAGCATCTTTTAACTTCATGGCTGCAGTCACCATCCACAGTGATTTTTGAACCCAAGAAAATAAAATCTTCCACTGTTTCTACTTTTTCCCCATCTATTTACCATGAAGGGATGGGACCAGATGCCATGATCTTGGTTTTTTGAATGTTGAGTTTAAAGCCAGCTTTCTCACTCTTCTCTTTCACCCTCATCAAGAGGCTCTTTAGTTCCTTTTCACTTTCTGCAATTAGCATGGTATCATCTGCATATCTGAGGTACCAATGCTAATTTTTTTAGTTTTAATACTTTTAAACTATTAACTAGGATGTTAACATGTATGGAAGCTGAGTGAAGGATATTTAGGAACTCTCTGTATGATTTTTGCAACTCTTCTATAAACCAAAATTATTCCCAAGGCTATGGTTTTTCCTGTGGTCACGTATGGATGTGAGAGTTGGACTGTGAAGAGGCTGAGCGCCGAAGAATTGATGCTTTTGAACTGTGGTGTTGGAGAAGACTCTTGAGAGTTCCTTGGACTGCAAGGAGATCCAACCAGTCCATTCTGAAGGAGATCAACCCTGGGATTTCTTTGGAAGGAATGATGCTAAAGCTGAAGCTCCAGTACTTTGGCCACCTCATGCGAAGGGTTGACTCACTGGAGAAGACTCTGATGCTGGGAGGGATTGGGGGCCGGAGGAGAAGGGGATGACCGAGGATGAGATGGCTGGATGGCATCACAGACTCGATGGCTGTGAGTCTGAGTGAACTCCAGGAATTGGTGATGGACAGGGAGGCCTGGCGTGCTGTGATTCATGGGGTCGCAAAGAATCGGACACGACTGAGTGACTGAACTGAAGTTTATTTTAAAAAGAAACAAAAAGTCTGCAAGACACTGGGAGATTGTTTTAAACTATCTCATCAGGGGAACAAAGCACTGAAAGGCATGAAAGGCAAAGTCTCCAAGAGTCTATCATATGAAAACATAACTCTCCCCAGACAGTCCAACTGAGGGAAGCAGAAAAGCCCAATGCAGACGGCATAAACCTGTGAATGGATGGATAAAATCCAACAACCAAGAATACCTGTAAGAGGTCCAGTGAACAGTTCTTCAAGACTCACATCAAAGAGCCTGGTAAAGAACCTGGGGCAGAGAATTGGATGGGATGAAAAGAAGACTCAATGCAAGGTTTGGGTGAAGATAGGAAAATGCCTGGGTTGTATCAAAACAAAGCCTGAGAGGCAGTTATTTAATTTAAAATAAAAATTAAATTCTAGAGATTAAGCTTCTGAGGATCAGGGTCTAACAGGTATCAGTTGTTCTTTCTCCTGTGAGTGTGTCTTCTGGTCTGAACATCTCGCACTCCTGTTTCCCATCTTATCTACTCTATCCCTTTCCCTGTGTCTGTTTCTGCAATTCCCTAGCCTTCCAGCTCCTGGCTCAGACTGGGCACATGATGCTTAACCAACACGGTGTGTCTAGCTCTTAATTCTTATTTTAGAAATGAGTAAAAACTATCAAATACAATGTTGGGAAAATTATTTCAATTTGAACTCCCAAAGAGTATAAAGCAAGCTAAAAACTTAAGCCCTGAGACCTACCTACTTACAGGTGATAAAGAAGGGGTTAAGGCCTCCTGTGAGAGTGAACCAGACTTGGAATTATGCATACCTTCTTAAAGAAAACCCCAGGCGAGGAACCAAAGACCATCCACCAGCTTAAAAGGCACCAGGCCTTGACTGATTTTTGCGATGGCTGCCATCACAACTGCATCAAAATGCGACTCCAGATCAAAGGTGTGAAACCCTGGAGCTCCTGTGTGCACAGCATAGAGCATTCAACGTTGCCTCTTGATATGCGTTTTGGTATCACAACCAGGCTGGGAACCACCGAACACCTCACCTCACCTCTCCGCCCAGAAACACGGTGTCACCAAGAAACACAGTGTACAGAAGATCTTCAGTAGAAGATCTTCATGTTCAAGATCTTCAGTAGTTGGCAAAGCGCCCTATTTTTGGTCCCAATGAAGTACTTTATATTTAGCTAGGGGTAACTTTATGCTACTATATTTTTGCCACAGAATCTTAGGTAAATCTTTTTATTTTAATAGTTTTAATTTTCATTATTAAAAAGACACATATATCAAAAATTCACTATTTTTTACAAAGAATAATGACTGAAGAATTCTCAAGCTACTTTGCAAGTGTATTTATTTATTAATGCTGAAAGCAGCTACAAGGAAAGTCCAATAAGAATGAAAAAGTAACGCCGTTACTTCCTCCTAATCTCCAGTGAAGAAGCACTTGTACAGTGAGGTTTTCTATCTCTGGCACCAGGTAGGTGAACTCCATTACCTATTTTCTGTACTTCCATTTCTTCATCTATAAAAATAATAGTACTCCCCTACCTTAGAGGGTAGCCGTGATGATTAAATGAATTATTACATGTAAACAGCTCAGAATCATTCACAAAAAATAAGCACTCAACAAATGTCAGCTACTATTTACTTTTAGTAAGCTCTGTGAGAAAGGATCTGCTTGTTCATGGCTTTTCATGCAGGACCTAAGTTCTCTGACACAAAGGAAAAAAATACCCTATGTGGTTCTTCTTTAGAATAATTTTCAGAAGCTCAAGGAATAAGGTGACACATCCTCCAACCAACCGCCAGATTTAAAAGATGTAACTTAACCTGAACAGAAGAGGATATAAGTTGAGCTAAATTCTGAGATTAAAAAAAAAAAAAACTCAGGCTCTGACCTTTATCCAAAGAATTCTAGACGCTAGGTTTTATTTAGATGGGTAAGACTTATTCAGGCTATTTACTACCTACCCAAGTAGAGCTGTCTCAAGCAGACCCCATTTCCCCCTCAGTCAGTCTCTCCCATGGGAAGTTTACATAACCCTCTTATCCTTATCCAGAGGTCAGAAAGAATGAAATCCACAATCACAGAAAACTAACCAAACTGATCACATGGACCACAGCCTTGTCTAATTCAATGAAACTATGAGCCATGCCGTGTAGGGCCACCCAAGACGGACAGGTCATGGTGGAGAGTTCTGACAAAACGTGGTCCACTGTAGAAGGGAATGGAAAACCACTTCAGTATTCTTGCCTTGAGAACCCCATGAGCGGCATGAAAAAGCAAAAAGATAGGACACTGAAAGATGAACTCCCCAGGTCAGTAGGTTCCCAATATGCACTGGAGAAGAGTGGAGAGATAACTCCAGAAAGAATGAAGCAATGGAGCCAAAGCAAAAACAACATCCAGTTGTAGATTTGACTTAGAAACCTGGAATGTTAGGTCCATGAATCAAAGTAAGTTAGAAGTGGTTAAGCAGGAGACGGCAAGAGTGAATATCGATATTTTAGGAATCAGTGAACTAAAGTAGATGGAAATGGGTGAATTTACTTTACATGACCATTATATCTACAGCTGTGGACAAGAATCCCTTAGAAGGAAAGGAGTAGCCCTCATAGTCAACAGAAGAATCCAAAAAGCAGTACTCAAAATGGTTGCAATCTCAAAAATGACAGAATGATCTCTGTTCGTTTCCAAGGCAAACCATTCAATATTACACAAATCCAAGTCTATGCCCCAACACTAATGCTGAAGAAGATGAAGTTGAACAATTCTATGAAGACTTACAAGACCTTCTAGAACTAACACCCAAAAAAGATGTCCTTTTTATTATACAGGACTGGAATGTAAAAGTAGGAAGTCAAGAGATACCTGGAGTAACAGGCAAATTTGGCCTTGGAGTACAGAATGAAGCAGGGCAAAGGCTATCAGAGTTTTACCAAGGGAACACACTGATTGGAGAAAACACCCTCTTCCAACAACACAAGAGAAGACTCTAAACATGGACAACACCAGATGGTCAATACCGAAATCAGACGGATTTTATTCTTTGCAGCCAAAGATGGAGTCAGCAAAAACAAGACTGGGAGCTGACTGTGGTTCAGATCATGAACTCCTTATTGTGAAATTCAAACTTAAAGAAAGTAGGGAAAACCACCACACCATTCAGGTTTGACCTAAATCAAATCCCTTATGACTATACAGTGGAAGTGACAAATAGATTCAAGGGATTAGATCTGATAGAGTGTGTGAAGAACTATGGATGAACGTTTGTGAAACCATACACAAGGCAGGGATCAAGACCATCGCCAAGAAAAAGAAATGCAAAAGGCAAAATGGCTGTCTGAGGAGGCCTTACATATAGCTGAGAAAAAAGAGAAGTTAAAGGCAAAGGAGAAAAGGAAAGATATACCCATTTGAATGCAGAGTTCCAAAGAAAAGCAAGGAGAGATAAAATAAGCCTTCCTCAGTGATGGATGCAAAGAAATAGAGGAAAACAATAGAACTGAAAGACTAGAGGTCTCGTCAAGAAAATTGGATACCAAAGGAATATTTCAAGCAAAGTAGGGCACAAATAAAAGACAGAAATGTCTTAATCTCTCCTAACACAAGCAGGAGAGATTACGAAGAGGTGGCAAGAATACACAGAAGATCTATACAAAAAAAGATCTTCATGACCGAGATAACCACAATGGTGTGATCACTCACCTAGAGCCAGACATCCTGGAATGCAAAGTAAAGTGGGCCTTAGGAAGCTGGTGGAGGTGATGGAATTCCAGTTGAGCCGTTTCAAATTCTAAAAGATGATGCTGTGAAAGTGCTGCACTCAATAGGCCAGCAAATTTGGAAAACTCAGCAGTGGCCACAGGACTGGAAGAGGTCAGTTTTCATTCCAATCCCAAAGAAAGGCAATGCCCAAAAATGTTCAAACTACTGCAAAATTGCACTCATCTCACACGCTAGCAAAGTAATGGTCAAAATTCTCCAAGACAGACTTCAACAGTACATGAACTGAGAAATTCCAGATGTTCAAGCTGGATTTAGAAAAGGCAGAGGAACCAGAGGTCAAAATGCCAACATCCATTGGATCATCGAAAAAGAATGAGAGTTCCAGAAAAACATCTACTTCTGCTTTGACTATGCCAAAGCCTTTGACTGTGTAGATCACAACAACCTGTGGAAAATTCTGAAAGAGACGGGAATACCAGACCACCTGACTTGCCTCCTGAGAAATCTGTATGCAGGTCAAGAAGCAACAGTCAGAACTGGACATGGAACAACAGACTGGTTCCAAATCGGGAAAGGAGTACATCAAGGCTGCATACTGTCACCCTGCTTATGTAAACTTATATGCAGAGTACATCATGCGAAATGCCAGACTGGATGAAGCACAGTCTGGAATCAAGACTGCCGGGAGAAATATCAATAACCTCAGATATGTAGATGACATCACCCTTATGGCAGAAAGTGAAGAACTAAAGAGCCTCTTGATGAAAGTAAAAGAGGAGAGTGAAAAAGTTGCTTTAAAACTCAACATTTAGAAAACTAAGATCATGGCATCTGTTCCCACCACTTCATGGCAAATAGATGGGGAAACAGTGAGAGATTTTATTTTCTTGGGCTCCAAAATCACTGCAGATGGTGACTGAAGCCACGAAATTAAAAGACACTTGCTCCTTGGAAGAAAAGCTACGACCAACCTAGACAGCATATTAAAAAGCAGAGACATTACTTTGCCAATAAAGGTTCGTCTAGTCAAAGCTATCGTTTTTCCAGTAGTCGTGTGTGGACGTGAGAGTTGGACTATAAAGAAAGCTGAGCACTGAATAATTGATGCTTTTGAACTGTGCTGTTGGAGAAGACTCTTGAGAGTCTCTTGGACTGCAAGGAGATCAAACCAGTCCATCCTAAAAGAAATCAGTCCTGAATATCCACTGGAAGGACTGACGCTGAAGCTGAAGCTCTAGTACTTTGGCCACCTGATGGGAAGAACTGACTCATTGGAAGAGACCCTGATGCTGGGAAAGATTGAAGGCAGGAGGAGAAGGGGTCAACAGAGGATGAGATGGTTGGATGGCATCACCAACTCGATAGACATGAGTTTGAGTAAACTCCGGGAGTTGGTGATGGACAGGGAAGCCTAGCAAGCTGCAGTCCATGTGGTCACAATGAGTCAGAAACGACTGAGTGACTGAACTGAACAAGTAGAGCTGAAAAGTGAGAACATGAAAGTCAATGCCAATTTGGTGGAAGATTTTACTGTTGTTTAAAGAGCAATTTCATTAGCAATGTCTCTAAAAGTAAATCTCTCCTCCTCAGGAAATGTGAAATTGTGGCTGAACAAAGTGTTTTACCTTACACAGCTCTTGGTTATTCTATAAGAATTGTTTACAGTGGTCTTAAGCAAGGAAAATCAATTTCTTTTAAAATAAGGGAGTGGCACATGAAAAGATTCTCAACTTCATTGCTGCTGCTGCTGCCGCTAAGTCGCTTCAGTCGTGTACGACTCTGTGCGACCCCACAGACGGCAGCCCAACAGGCTCCCCCATCCCTGGGATTCTCCAGGCAAGAACATTGGAGTGGGTTGCCATTTCCTTCTCCAACGCATGAAAATGAAAAGTGAAAGTGAAGTCGCTCAGTCGTGTCCAACTCTTAGTGACCCCGTGGACTGCAGCCTACCAGGCTCCCCCGTCCATGGGATTTTCCAGGGAAGAGTACTGGAGTGGGGTGCCATTGATGGCTACTATAAGAAAAAAAGAGAAGTAAGCAAGTATTGGTGAGTATTTGGAAAGACCTGAATCCTCACACGCTGCTGGTGGAAATGTGAAATGATGCAGTTGCTAAGGAAAATGGTATAACAGATCTCAAAATATAAAATCATCATATGAACCAGCAATTCCATTTGTGGGCATATACTCAAAAGAAATGAAGGCAAGGATTCAAACAGATATTTGCACCCCCATTTTAACAGCAATACTATTCATGATAGCCAAGAAGTAGAAGCAACTTAAGTGTCCACTGACAGATGAACAGATAAGCAAAATGGGGTCTATCCACACAACACATTATTATTCAGCCTCAAAAAGGAAGGAAATTCTGACAAATGCTACAATACAATGAACCTCAAGGACATTATGCTCAGTGAAATAAATGCAGTTAAAAAAAAATTAATTCTGTGTGATCCCACTCATATGAGGTAGTCAGATTCATGGAGACAAGAAAGTAAAATGGTGGCTGCCAGAGGCTGGCAGAGAGGAACAGGAAGTTAGTGCTCAACGAGCACAGTTTCACTTGGGAAAGATGAGAAAGTTCTGAAGACTGACAGTAGTGACTGCATGACAGTGTGAAAGTGGTTTTGCATCCACTGATATGGAAGGCTGACTGCACTCACTGTACTATGTCATTTTACATCAGGGATTTGAGCATCTTTGGATTTTGGTATCTGAGGGGGATCTTGGAATCAGTCATCTGCATATACCCAAGGGAAGTTTGTGAAAGTGAAAGTGAAGTCGCTCAGTCGTGTCCGACTCTTTGCGACTGTAGCCCACCAAGCTCCTCCGTCCACGGGATTCTCCAGGCAAGAATACTGGAGTGGGTTGCCATTTCCTTCTCCAGGGGATCTTCCCGACCCAGGGATCGAACCCAGTTCTCTCATATTGCAGGCAGGCACTTTAACCTCTGCACCACCAGGGAAGCCTTAATTCCATTTAAAAACAGGTAAAATGGTTAAACTTTTGTTATTTATATAGGTTATCACAATTTAAACAATAAAAATATATAATGATAAAAAGAGAGTGGCACCCCATCTCCCTGTCTTCTCAGGAAACCTAGGCACTTGGTGCCAAGACACAACTTCCTACTTGTCAAGAGAAATTTTATCTTTTCTTTGAGTAATGACAGTATATATGTAATGTATAATATCTGCCAGCTTACATAAAAGGGTGAGATTTCTTCTTTGCAATCTCTTTAGCATGTTGTCTGTGATGCAACTGCAATCTGTTTCAATGCTTATTCAATTAAGAAAACTCTTTTCTTTCCCTGCTTAAAAAAATTAGAGTGAATGTCATAAAAGAAATGCAAGTTAAACTTCATAAATTTTTAAAATAATAAAATGATAAAAGGAATGTAGAAATACCAACATCATTTGTATTCAGTGTTTATTCAGCCTACTATATTAATCTAATGATTCCATTAACTCCTAGCAATATTCAAGTTTTGGAATTTAGAAAAATGAATCTCAGATGGATGCAATCTATTTCAAAGGGGTGACACCTGCAAACTCTTTTATTTAAAAGTTTTAAAGTACACAGGTATGGTTCACAGGAGTGAAGGTGAAAGTCACTCAGTCATGTCCAACTCTTTGCAACCGCATGGATGAGAGTCCGCCAGGCTCCTCTGTCCTTGGAATTCTCCAGGCAAGCATACTGGAGTGGGGAGCCGTTCCCTTCTCCAGGGAAATCCTCCCAACTCAGGGATCAAACCCAGGTCTCCTAAACTGCAGGCAGATTCTCTACTGTCTGAGCCATGAGGGAAGCCCCCACTTAAGTACAGCAGATTGAAAACCCATGGAGCCTATGCTTATCCAAACAGTCAAGTGAGGCCCTCCTTGTCTGGACTGGCTGGCACTCCTGCTCATGAAGATGAACAGTACACTCCAGAGCCATGAAAACTCAACCCTCCAGTAATATCCCTTTCAGTATATCTCCCCACAATACTTAGCCTAATATCAACAGGGTAGCTTCAATTTTTCCAAAGAAATAAATTTATTCCAGAGACAAGAGGGAGGCAAGTAACCAGGGTACAAAAGAAACACGCTTCTAGATCACAGATCCTTAATTTCACAGATTCACCATCACCTTTGCAGATAAATCAGTGTGCCAAATTCAACTCTACACTAGTTCTAAGATGCCTAGAAACAAGGTTTGATAGAAGTCATGTGTAAGAAGGAAGAAATGATGGCTAACTTCAGCCAATTACCCTAAGCAGTCACCCCTTTTATTCTTCAACACAACTCCTAAATTAAGCAGCATAAAGAGTTTACTCAAAGGTAAAGCGTCTGCGCCAGGTGACCAAGCTGAGACTACTTACCTATGAAATGACAAGACTCTGGGTTTGAACACAAACTTTCTACCATCTTTCTGCTATCACTGCCTCGCAAAGGGGACTGAATAATGGTCGTCATCCATCAGAGGACTTACTTTCTAGAGAAAATAGTGTTGTTAGGCAGACTCTTTGAGAAAATATAAACATAAGTAAAAAACAAATGATGTCAGCTATATAGAGACATTTGCAGGATTTTAGAGTATTTCTAGCTGAACTCTGATTCATTTATATTTAATTGTTCTATTTATAAAATTCTTTCTATAAATCCACTGGAAAATAAATCTAACTTTTCAAATCCTAAAGTATCACTTTCCTAGGGTGAGGGTTGAGAAAATAGGTAAAGGAAATCAAAAGGTACAAACTTCCAGTTATAGTTGACCCTGAACAACCCGGAGGGAGGTGTTGACGGGCCCCAGTTCTCCACACAGTCAAAAATCTGTGTATAACTTTATAGTTAGTCTTCCATGGTTCTGCATCCACTGATTCAACCAACCACAGATTTGGCTGTAGGACTGTAATATTTACTATTGAGAAAAAATCCACATATAAGTGGAGCTGCACTGTTCAAACTTGTGCTATTCAAGGGTCATCTCTATCTGGAGGAGGGCATGGCAACACACTGCAGTATTCTTGCCTGGGGAATCCCCATGAACAGAGGAGCCTGGCGGGCTACACACAGTCCATGGGGTTGCAAAGAGTCGGACACCACTGAGAGACTAAGCACAGTATACTTGAAAGTTGCTGAGAAGGCTTAAAACTTCTCATCATAAGAAAAAAAAAGTATAACTATGTATGGTGATGAATGTTAACTAGACTTACTGTGGTGATCATTTCAAAATATATAAATATAATGAATCATTATGCTGTGCACCTGAAACTAATATAATGTTGTATGCCCACTACATCTCAATTTTTAAAAAAGAAGTAACTCCTCTTCATATTACGAGGCATTTATTCCTGTGGTCAATTTCTTACTAAGACTGGAATGTGTAGCATGTTTTAATTAATTCCTGTCCACTGTATGAATTCTCATTGTATAAAACAAAATGAAGAGCACCGTGGGTCTAGAAATATATTAGAGAGAAGGTATGTATATTTATGTATCTTATTTAGAAAACTAAGTTGCAATTCCTTTTAATTACTTCTCTTCCTGTTTCAAACATTTATATGGCTTTACTAAGGCCCAAAGCCTAGAATTCTCTGACTTCTTATCACCAGGATTTCCTAGTACTGGCACTGCTGATATTTGGGAATGGGTAATTCTTTACTGTGGGGCTGAACTGCGCATTGTAGAACATTTAGCAGCATCCCTAGCCTGCAGCTGAAATGCCTTCAGTTGTGACAATCAAAAATGTGTCTACACACTGTCAAAACCACCAGTCCCCAGCCCCAGTTGAGAACTACTCACTACTCTTCACTGACTAAACAGACTGTCCTATGGCATCAAACAAAGTTCCAAACACTGCCTGGGGAAAAGGAGCCCCAGCTTCCATTAAACACCTTAAAGGATTCCATTCGTTTCTGTTATATTCACTCCTCCATGCCTGGCCTATAACAGGCACTCAATATTTGCTAAAGAGAGAGTGAATCATCATCAGGAACAAGTCAGAAAAGAGAGTATAAGAAAGTTAAGGTGAGAAAATAAATCTTACTTAATGGCCATTGATCCAGGTTTTAAAAGAAAATAATTACATTTGTCTGCCTATATAAATAGAACAAGGCAAATATATAATTAACAAGCTGAATGCCTATACTAAATATACAGGAGGACTAAAAATAGTCCCCAGTCTCAAGCAGCTTATAGTTAGTGGGAGAGATACACACACAGGTAGCTATAATAAAGCTTTTGAGATGGGCTTTGTGGTAGAAGTAAAATTCTAACAAGCAAAAGTGGAGTAGACAAGAGGGACCAACATCAGCAGTTAGGAAACAGTGAACAGTCTGGTTGGGAGCATTTTAAAAGTATAATAGAATTGTGAATATGACAGAAGGTAGAATGGACTCAGATTGCAGGAGGGTCTAAAAGCCTAAACAGTAAGTTTGGATTAAGGGTTCCGTTCTAGTCGTTGCCAGGAGAGTGACTCACCTGACGACCCTGCAGGCTGCTCTGACACTGTACAAGAGGAGTTCCACTGTTGACACCAGGCGTGGGGGCCCAGACACATCCAGAGGCAATCCAGACTAACACCCACAGTAAAGACACAATTTAATATAATGATATTTACCCTTAGTATATGTCTTGCATTCTACTTTTTATTCTATTTTATTGTGTCAACTTTTCTAAATGCCAATAAACACCCAATAATTCGGTTTTACAACCCACCAGCACATTTGCAAGGCACTTAGGCCTTTTCAATAAATTTGGTGAGTTCACATGTTGGGGATACTAGAAATGAGGAAGAGAATTGTGAGAGGCTGCTGGGCTAGAACTGACGTGTCATACTGCGGGGAGTGGAGGATGGAATGATAAAAATGTCAAAGATGATTCTAGGGTGGTTAAGTGTAACTTTGAAGTGGGTGACCATGAGGTTCAAACCAGTAAGGGCTAAAAGTGAAACCAGAACAGACTGGGAGAAGAGAAAATTGTGGAAAGTGAAAAAAGAATGCAGGATACATCAGTAGTGGTCAGGTTCTCGGGGGGCATGCAGTTTGAAGTCTTATTATTCTTCCTGATAATCATGGGGAACAAACTCCAGGGTAGCTAAAGTGAAGTTACAACAGTCACTAGAGGTGAGTAATCTGAGGCCAGATGAGAGATGAAAATAGTCAGTTTGTATGCTGAATGGGATATTGTAGAAATAGTCTCTAAGTATATAAAACTAGCTAAACTAGCTGCTCAAGTCTTTAAGAACAGTAAAAGGGTACACTGGCATCTGTCAAAAGCCAAAAGAGTATGTGCAGTTTCATTTTTAGTTGTTAAATCGTTCCCAACTCTTTTGAGACCCCCATGGACTGTAACCCGCCAGGCTCCTCTGTCCATGGGATTTCCCAGGCAAGAATACTGGGGTGGGTTGCCATGTCCTTCTCCAGAGGATCTTCCCAACCCAAGGACTGAACCCACACTTCTTTGCCACTGAGCCATCAGGGAAGCCCTCTCTGTTATATACTCTTCTCATAATCCCCAATATTATCTCTTTTGAGGTTGATACTATGCACAGACAGACTCCCCTGGTGGCTCAGTGGTAAAGAATCCTCCTGCAATGCAGGAGATGTGGGTTCAATCCCTGGGTTGGGAAGATCACCTGGAGAAGGAAACGGCAACTTACTCCAGTGTTCTTGGAAAACTGAAATTACATGGACAAAGGAGCCTGATGAGCTACAGTTCATCAGGATGCAAAAGAGTAGGACACAACTTAGAAATTAACAACAGCAATAAAACATAAAAGTTCTGGAGAATTATGGCATTTATGCAAAGTTATATTTCAGTAACTCCAGGAAATGGAAGTACTTTGATAAAAAGGGTTCAACAAGGCAGAAGAGAAGAGGCAGTGGGCTTTGATAACTCTAACTTTAATCGTAAAAAAGGCCAGAAGCGGGGGGAGGTTTAGAAATGGGTGGTAATTGTTGATAAATATCAGTGCTTAAGTCACAAATCGGTGTCTTAAGAGCTGAATCTAGCCTGGAGTCCATTTTACTTGGCTCAAAGGTGTTTTTTAAATGGGATGATTTCAAATAAAAATCTGATTTCTGACTTCCTTGAAAAATCTCAAGGTCTGGCAAAGTTGCCTCTATATTCTTGTAAGGCTTTTAAAATGTGCACACTCTTGGATCCACCAAGTATGTGTGTCATACCATTTGTAGGAGATGGATAAATTATGGAACACTATGGCATTCGGAGAAGGCGACGGCACCCCACTCCAGTACGCTTGCCTGGAAAACCCCATGGACGGAGGAGCCTGGTAGGCTGCAGTCCATGGGGTCGCGAAGAGTCAGACAAGACTGAGCGACTTCACTTTAACTTTTCACTTTCATGCATTGGAGAAGGAAATGGCAACCCACTCTAGTGTTCTTGCCTGGAGAATCCCAGGGACGGGAGAGCCTGGTGGGCTGCCGTCTATGGGGTCGCACAGAGTCTGAAGCAACTTAGCAGCAACTTGGCAGCATGGCATTAAAAGACGCTTACTCCTTGGAAGGAAAGTTATGACCAACCTAGATAGCATATTCAAAAGCAGAGACATTCCTTTGCCAACAAAGGTCCGTCTAGTCAAGGCTATGGTTTTTCCTGTGGTCATGTATGGATGTGAGAGTTGGACTGTGAAGAAAGCTGAGCGCTGAAGAATTGATGCTTTTGAACTGTGGTGTTGCAGAAGACTCTTGAGAGTCCCTTGGACTGCAAGGAGATCCAACCAGTCCATTCTAAAGGAGATCGGTCCTGGGTGTTCTTTGGAAGGAATGATGCTAAAGCTGAAACTCCAGTACTTTGGCCACCTCATGCGAAGAGTTGACTCATTGGAAAAGACTCTGATGCTGGGAAGGATTGGGGGCAGGAGGAAAAGGAGACGACAGAGGATGAGATGGCTGGATGGCATCACCGACTCGATGGCCATGAGTCTGAGTGAACTCTGGGAGTTGGTGATGGACAGGGAGGCCTGGCGTGCTGCGATTCATGGGGTTGCAGAGAGTCGGACATGACTGAGCGACTGAACTGAACTGAAAGAAAGCAAATTGCTGAATAATGTAGTGATCACATTAATGTTAAAACTAAAACTACTATGATAATATATGATATATAGAATATACATAGGGAGCCGCTGTGGAAAAGAGTATGGTGATTCCTTGAGAAATTAAACACAGAAATACCAAATGACCCAGCAATCCCACTCCTGGGTACATATCCCAAAGGACTGAAAACAGGGGCGCCCAAAAGATTTTTGCACAACCATGTTCAAAGGAGCACCATTCATCAGTGCTATTCACTTGGCTATTTCACAATAGCCCAAGGGGAAGTAACCCAAGAATCCATAACGTAAATGTGGTTCATCCATACAACAGAGTATTATTCAGACAGAAAAAAGGAAGGAAATCTGACACAGTGTTATAATATGGATGAACCTTGAAGACATTAGGCTAAATGAAATAAACCAGTCACCAAACTGGCACACTTGAAGAAAACAGATTTTAAATGAGTATTTTAAATGGATGGCTGGTTTGACTTATAATGTGGTCAATTCAGAATTCTAAGTATTCCCTGATCAATCAGTGATCTTTAAGAATAAAAGCATATTGCAAGTTTTCAGTGTCTCCTGGATAGAAACTGTGCTATCTAGCAAAAGCATTTTTGCTATCAGCTCTGACCTGAGAGTGAACTGCGGGTAGGCACACCCCTATAGCATTCTTACACAATGAAACCGAACTCTGACTTCAGCACACTACTTCCCTCTTAAAGAGGTTACTGGTTACCTTTCCCCAGACACTGCTCAATCAGCAATCCCATTTCTTGCCATATAAAATTAGCAACAAAACACTGAGGGCTAAAGGAGACAGCATCATGAGAGAGAACCTAGCATGGAACTGGAGCCCTACGGAGTAGTCCCTCTACCCCCATCATGGACACAAAGAAAGAGCATCGCCACAAGATCTCAGGCCACAGGCTAACCTCACATTCTTCCAGTGACTTAAAACACCAGCTTTGCTTTATGTGAGATCTCAGTGAATACACAAGGACTTCATTATAAACCTGCACACCAACCCCACCACAAGTCTTGAGGCAGAAACATTTAGGAAAGTTCCAGGAACTTAATGCCACCAAGATTTTTAAGTAAACATCAGTCCTCACTAAGTTTCAAAGGTTATGATGACTCAAGGCACACAAGAGGAAATGCTCCTCGCAACGAACAGAAGCCAAATTCAGGCCAGGCAATTTAATGACCTGAACAAAATTAGCTGATGTGTGGGCCAACTTCTAATGGTTAAAGAAATACAATTATTACTCTAGTGAAGACATACTCTTCTAAGCCAAAAAAGATTTCTCAAAGCAAAGCTGACAGGAAATTAAGCCTTTCTGCCAGTTTACAGAACCCTGGAGAGGGCCAATACAATGGTAGATTTTTATAAGAAAAATGCTTCATATGCCCAACATTATATATGGTGAGATGCTTGTGTAAATTGCTTTGCCAATTTTTACTTAACCTTTAATTAAAAAAAAAATTATACAACAAAATTAACTTTTATTTACTTTTGATATATAGCTCTATGCTTTTAAAACATGCTACACCACAACCATCAGGCTACAGAACAGTTCCATCACCTCAAAAAGCTCCCCCCGTTGTCCCTTTATATTCACACCTTCGTGTAACCTGTCATCTGGTCCCCATTTACAGCCTTGTCTGCAAGAGAGTGTAATATAAATAGAATCATACCTTTTGAGCCTGGCTTCCTTGCGTGTATCAGTAGTTTCTCCCTTTTTACTGCTAAGTAGTATTGCACGGTACCATAGCCTATTTACCTC
The DNA here is from genome assembly GCF_014754425.2 of Oryx dammah. Taxonomy (NCBI): domain Eukaryota; kingdom Metazoa; phylum Chordata; class Mammalia; order Artiodactyla; family Bovidae; genus Oryx; species Oryx dammah. The sequence goes on along the minus strand of NW_024070185.1, from coordinate 83,246,273 downwards.
TTAAAGGATATTTTGGTTGTTTCCAGTTTGAGCTATTATGAACAAAACTACTATGAACAATCAAATAGTTTTTCTGTGAGTAATAGTTTCATTAGGAAAACACCCAGGAGTACAACTGCTGGATCATATGGTAAACCCATCTTATAAGAAACTAAGGGAGCTATCTTTCAGGGTGGCATACCATCTTACATTCCCACCAGCCATGTGGGACGATTCCAGTTGCTCAGCATTCTTGCCAGCATTCTGGCATTGCCGGAATTACTTATTTTAGCCATTCTAACAAGTATGTAGTGATATGCCATCATGGTTTTAATTCACTTAACCATTTTAATAGGCATTTTTCTATAAAACAGTACCTGCTGTTTCACTTCCTTAGAGAATGCTGAACATACATTTTCCCCCAAAGCATCCCCCTGGAGTAAACCATACTACCCCTCAGGGGCTACTGAAATAGGGTTGTCTTATTTGTTTCTAAAGACGCCCCAGAATTACGTGTGCTTTTTATAGCATTTTCTATCCTCTCCCTTGTAAAGTGTCACTTCTTGCTATTAATGGTGTGCTTGCCTATGGCAGACTTTTCCTCTGCACCCTTTTCTCAAGCTGACTTTAGAAACAGGTAACTAAGCTTATCAGAATTACATCTGAAAACGAGAGGGCAATCTACAAGGGAGAAAAGTTGATTCTTCAATGAGGAAACAGAAAGCTTTTTTTTTTTCTTTCGGATCACTATACCAAAACTTCCTGACCTCTCATTTGGCTGCTGAGAAATTTTTAGCAGCTAAATTTCTTAGGCGTTTTCCAAAAAGGTGAGCCTGCCTGCTAAGTGTACACCAGGGAATTGAGTCATTACTATGTTAAACTGTAAAATTAACATTATATTGTGATTCTATATCAGGAATTCAAAGTTTATCTAAAGCAAAGTGATTATACACTCAATTATATCTTGAGTCCAGAAACCTAAATGGAAGTAATCATCTTAATTCTAGTTGCTTACTTACTCACACATTGGTCAAAATTCTAAGCACCTAGCAGGTGAGACATTTATAGGGGCACAAAGACAAGTATCAAGAAATTTTACAACTAAAAAAGTATATAGCAGTTCTTTCAAAAGATAGAGACCATGTACAAACACTGAATCTAATCCTAAGTAAAATCTATGATGTTCCTTTGAAAGCCATTTGACTAAAAAGCTCATCGTCTTTTCAGTAGTAAGTAGTTTCCATCTTTGCACAAGACAAAAGTGTTAACACTCAAAGCATCTTCTGGAAGTGGATCACATCAGGGAATTACACTTACTTCTCAGAGAGCCCAGGCTCCAGGGCAGAAAATGCCAGCAGCAGTCCCTTGCTCTCACCCGATCTTCCCCAGGGACGCAGGCTAGGTCTCTGCCATATTCACAGACCAATCGCAGCTCTTCCAGCAGCCTCGACCCGCAGACTTAGAAACCCTGTCACCAATTGCATTAGGATCGGGGTGGGACTTCCGCTATCACTTTAGGCTTAACCACCACCATCTCAGCACAGGCAAGAGCAGTCAGGAAGTTCGAATTTCACAAACTTTGGGATCAAGCACAGTTCAAGCAGAAATAAAGGAATAACAAAGACATTGGAAGGCAGAGTGGCCAAACTCAGAAAAATAAAACAGCCTCCCCCTAAGAACTGTAAAAGAAGAACAATGAAAAACGAAGCAATCAAAACTCAAGTCAAGGGTCACTGGTTTGCATCTTATTTCTACCCGGGCTACTAGGTCCTGAAGCACTCCTTGGCCTGAGTTCAGGGAGGAGCCCTCTGCCAAAAGGAGAGCAGAATGCTGGACAGCCAAAGCTCTGATTACCTGAGTGCACAGCCCAAAGTGGTGGTGTTCTTACTGTGCAGAGAGAAATAAATCCTGGAAACTCTGATTCACTGACTTTGCCTGATCCTGGACTACTTTTTTCACATCAGACACACAGAACCAAAGACTTTTTCACGCAGACTAAATCATAGCACTGACAATATCCCATGATTCTTTGAAACCCAACACACAAAAATCCGACAATTTCTCTAAATACTGTTACCTGACTGGGAACCTGGTCCTAGCCCTGCGTTCTCAAGAGAAAGCCAACTCCACAGACCTTGCCCAGGTCGAACCGGGGCGACAGCAGTAGGCAGTGGCTGGAGACCCCTTCCTGTCGCCATCTAGTTCACTTGCTCCCACAAAAAACCTGTTGCTGTTCAAGCCTTCCAAAATCGAAAACCAGAGTCTCATAAAAGTTCAGGTTAGTATTATGCCCGCTTCAAAGTGTGGAGGAATACTCAGGATCGCAGCGAGTGCCACTGCACCTTCCAAGCTTGCAGTTATCCGCTGGTCCTACGGTTCTCGGCCGGCCTGGTGCAGCCGAGGTTCCCAGACCCCGGGCACTCGGCAGCCGGCCGGGCTCCAGGCGGCGCGTCCATTTTGCAGCAGGTCAGACCTGGAGGGGAGAGGCGCCTGCGGTCCCCGGCGCCCAGACCCCCAAACCCGACCCAACTCCAACTTCAGACCCTGGCCTGCCCAGACCCAGACCCCAACCGAATTCCAGACTCCGACCCAGGCCTGGCCCCTGGCCCCAAACCCCAAACCCGGACTCAGGCCCAGACCCCTGGACCATCCCTGGTCCCCCAAACTCCAGTCTAACCCCGACCCACCCTCCCTTAAATTCAAAGGACCCCTTAAATTCACGCAGACCTACGCCCGGCTCCGGTCTCCAACCCCGCCCCCGGCCCACGCGGACCCTAGTCCGCCTGCTCGCCCGGCTGGCCGCACCTTGACGTGGAAGCGGATGAGCGCCAGGCGGATGCAGTGCGCCATGCAGACGGGCGGCAGGAACCAGACCTTGGGCGGCGGGGTGCCCTTGTTCTGGACATGGCTGACGATCTGCTGCGCCGTCTGGCGCTCGTTGCCCTGCCGCTTGACCCACTCGTGCAGCCGCGCCTTCTCAAGCGCGCCGTTGAAGAAGACGAAGAGCTCGATGTTGCCGCCGAAGCAGGCCTTGGCTAGCGCGGCCAGGTAGCCGAGCATGTGGTTCCACTGGCCGCCGCTCACCCAGTCGGTGTAGAAACCGCCGTAGAGGCGATGCAGGCAGTTGTCGGCGTCCACCAGCAAGCGCAGCGGCGTGTGCGGGGGCCGCTGCCGCCCGCCGCCCACCAGGCTGCCCCGGGCCAGCTTCTGCAGCTCCACCGGCACCACGGCGCTCGGGCAGTGCTTCTCGATGTAGTCCTGGAAGCCCTGCACGCCCATGGCGGCGGCAGCGGCGGGCGCGGGGCGGCGGGGCGGCGGGGC
>NW_024070185.1:83095118-83242573 GCF_014754425.2 Oryx dammah | reverse complement strand
TAGGGGGGGCCGGGCCGAGCCGCGGGCGCGCTCATGGCCGCTGCGGCCGCCATGTGCTGCCGCCTCCCAGGGCCATGGCGGGGAGGGACCTGCGCCGTGCGCCGCTCCAGGCCCAGGCCAAGCTGAGGCGGCCTCGCGCGGGCGGGCGGGCGGGCGGCGGCGGGGCGGGGCGGCGCCAGCTGACGTACGCGGGCCGGCGGAAGGGGCGGAAGAGGCGGTGCTGCGAACTGAGGGGCCGGTAACCAGAAGAGGGGCCGGTTCCCGGCGGCGCAGGACTCGGACTCCGGCGGCGAACTTCGGTCCCATCCCTGGCAGAGTCCGCGAGGCCCAGCCCAGGAAAAGGAGCTCTCGGGCTGAAGGGACGCAGCTGTGGCTGCGCGAGTTCCCAGGAGACGTCGGGGCGGTAGCTTCATCTCGTCCCCTTCCTGGTCTCCCAGAGCTGGTCACCGAGGACCACATCCCCGGCTCCAGGATCTGGCCACCCCGGGACGGCCTTATCCCCGGAAGCCGGTCAGGCAGCCCTGTCCCCGTCCGCGATCGGAGCCGGTCACCTCAACGAGGCCGCGTTCGGACCTACGGATCTGGTTACCATGGAAGGAGCCTCATCCCGGAAGTCAGTCACCCTAAGGAAGCCCCATCTTCTTCCCGGGTCCCGTTATTCCGAAGAGGCCCTGTTTCGTCCCCAAGGACCGGTCACCCAGAGGAGGTCCTTTCCTGTCCCTGTGCCTGGTCACCCCCGAGAAGGCCTTGTTCTCTAGAGTCGGCCACCTGAGGACTCCCAAGTTCCATCCCCAGGAGCTGGTCACCCTGAGGAGGCCTCAACCCAATCTTGGGATCTCGTCACCTCGAGGAGGCAGCGTACGTTTTGAGAGCCAATCATCTGAGAAGGCCTAATGCCTGGGGTCTGATCACCCCAAAGAGATCCCGTCCTGGTCCCACAGGGCCAGTCATCCCAAGGTGGGACCAGTGCCCTGGCCAAGGCGGCTGCCGAGGGAAAGGTGGTCAGGAACTGAAAGTCGGGATGTATCTAGGGGCAGAAGTGAGCAGAAGTCCCAAACAGAAAGGAATCGGTTTCTGCGCTGCGTGCGGAAGTGTAGTTACCGGGTTTTGGAAATGATCGCCGGCTCTCTCACCTTAATTGCATCGGTATCTTTAACTTGGGAAATAACTCTCCAGTTTCTGTTCTTCACAAGGAGTAGGGTGGTAATTCTGAGGAAGCTGGAAAAGTGGCAGGTTGACCCCACTGCCTGCTGGGTTTACTGCTTCACTGCTTTTTGGGGAGAAATCTAAGAGCCACGTGAGCAGAACCCTCATTGGCCGTTCCCTTTGAGGTAGCAGATCTTCCCTCCAGATAGATCTGACTCAGCCCACTTCTCAAAGTGCTTTCACTGTCTGAAGGAGCTGAAGGCTCTGCTTTTTTGTTTTCACAGTAGTAACATTTCATGGCCCAGACACTGAAATGACAATCTATAGTGTAATATACAAGTAGCCTTAGTGTCAGATATCACCAAAGAGACTTTAAAAAACAGTAGCTCTGTTACAGCACGTGAAATGCCTCTTTTCTATTTGGTTCCAACTGTGAAATATCTATCTTCTCTAACCCTCGCTTTCCGGAAACTGTGCAGCCCCTCCTAAGGAAAATGATTTAAATCCTTCTTGCTCTAGTAGCATCTTTTGAAATGAGGTCCTTTCAGGACTTATGTCCCAGAGCTCTGCAGTAATTACTTTGTAAATGAGGTTAATACTGCAAATATATTATGCATCATTAAAATGTTTTTTAAAACAGGTTAATGTCTTATAGAATAAAGCATTTATAAACTCAGAACTCTTAGGAGTTTGGAAGTGGTGTTTTTACTTACCTCCAAGTCCTTTTCTTTTCTGGAGAAACCTCTGTAGAGGAGCAGGCCCAGACAGCAGGTGCAGAGCAGATGGAGCCTGCACCCATGAGGTTCCAAGAAGCCTCCATACTCTATTGTCCCTAAAAAGGCAAGTTGAGTTTTTTCATTTCTTATAACTTCACCTCAAGTATAGGCCAGTATGATACATACATAAGTAAAATGCTCTTAGTATCTTGATAAATGTGTTTAATTTTTAAAACACAGACTTTAGCAAGTTAAGCCACTCATATACAAAGTTAGTGATGAAGCCAGGATCATATGTTATTTAGAAATACAGTTAGTCATTTAAAGCCACCCAAAATATTCACATTTCCTTCTGTAATCTACTGTAGGCTCACGCGTTTAGGAGTAGTAGCTCTAATCAGTCGTTGTAATTGAATGTATAGCACTGTGCTCCGTATTTACTCATCTATGTACTGTTTTTGTTTTCTTTTAAAACAGTACTTGCAGTGCTTGCTTTTAAATACTTTGGTGCCAGTGTCTGGGGTTCTAAGAATTAATTTATTTTCACTTTAAGGCAGTATAAAGGACTAAGGTTATGGAATCAGATTACCAAATCTGTCTGGTCCTACCTCTGGGCCCTTGAGTAAATTACTTAAGCTTTTAAAACCTTGGTTTCTATCATGTGTACAATGAGGGTGTTAATAGTACTTACCTTCCAGATTTTTATAAGGATTAAATGAGAAAATTTGTATGCTTGCAAATTTTTAATAAATGTTGAATTTTATAACTATTACTTCCACATCCTATAATTGTATCAACTTTATCCTTGAGAACATGTAACAGTTATCTTACTCTTTGAAACTTTAAAATTCATTTTCGTAAGTATAAATTCATTTAGGGTTATTTTCCCTATTTAAGTATATGTTCCCATTAAAAAAAAAAAACTCTCTTATGTTTTGAGTAACATTATTAGTGGCTGGCAAAATGTTTGGCTGACCCATATTTTATATAATCTTCAAATTCAGAAGTTAGTTGAAGCTAAAATTTTTAAGTGTCAAGGTAAAAACAAACATCTGTATTTAAAATTTAATAAAATTATAATATCTTCTTGGATTCACAATATATAATAACCAGTGTTTAGGGACTTTCCTAGTTCCAACCACCTGTATCTTTGGACTTTTCACTTAGAGCATATGAGAAAACTTTTAATTTCACCAAGAGATTGCCCTGCAAGCAAGAAAATGATCTGAAAAATAAAAGTGCTAAAAAGACATGGTCCTATGCTTTATAAAATTTTTAAAAAAGAAATTCCAGAAAAAGTTATGATTAAGAGACAAAGAGAACTAGCCCATGGTGTGCAAAATTTACCATTATGTGGAAAACCAATGATAGAAATACTTATTTTTAGGTGTTTTCACTATTTCAGCCAATTTAGTTTTGATTAATTCATCTACTGCCCGACAAAGGAAAATATTACTTATTTTACTTACATGATTCTTTCCAAATTAAAGTGTTTTATAGTAGAATGATCACTTTAATTTTAATATAAATATTTTTAATATTCCACTTAGTTGAGACTTCTATCCAATAATAAGGGGGCTTCCTTGGTGGCTCAGATGGTAAAGAGTCTGCCTGCAATGCAGAAGACCCAGGTTCGATCCCTGGGTCAGGAAGATCCCCTGGAGAAGGGAACAGCTATCCACTGCAGTATTCTTGCCTGGAGAATTCCATGGACAGAGGAGCTTGGATGGCTACAGTCCATGGGGTCACAAAGAGTCGAACGAGACTGAGCAACTAAACACAGCACAGCACAGCCAATAATAAAAGGTTAAGCTTTCAGTGTTTCAAGTAAGGTGATTAAGACCCAGTGTACTTATTAGCATATATTAGGAGAGCAGCAGGCTGGGGCTAAGCGTGCAATCTGTGACCCTGGAAGAGAGCAAATTAATCTCTGCTTGGGATTTGAATGTGTAATGTTTACCTAGCACTAATCTGCTAATTGTCAATTTAAATTACCTGGAAGAGCACACATGTATCTGCAGTTTTGAGGATTTTGTTGTCGTTTTGGCATTCTGGAATTTAAAACTGCTTTTTGCCTTTAATTATGTGGATTTAATCCTGTTCTCTTCAGAAGTATGAATTAATTTTCTCTTTCAAGTATATGTTGTAGTTTTAAATTGTACATCAATGAGAAAGCATAAGTGAATTTCATTAAGTGCAGATTTCTCAGGCTTTTCGAGAATAAAGGGAGTTTCCAAATGTTTGGCTGACAAACATTTGATACAATCAATTGGTTACCATTTCAGCTGAAGAACTAGTTACCATTGCTGTACTCACTGATTACTAATTTCCCCTTCCCTAACTCACAACAATCAGAAGTTTTTTGGTGTCCGTTCTTTCTAAAATCTGCAAAGACATGTCCGTGTCCCCTCTCCACCACTGGGGAAATACACAGAGGCCTTCCCAGCACTTCCTGGGTATCCAAGACCTCTTGCTCTCCACATCAGCCATTACTGACATGAGAGACTCAGGCATCAGTCTGCCTTCACTCCCACTCTCACTTCTGGGAGCTGCTAAAGAGTAAGTAGACAAACATCCACAGGGATACTTTTGAAGACAATACTCAGCTGGGCATATATTTTCTCATTTGAACAGAAGAACTTTACAGTCATCCCTTACCTACTGCCTTATGAAATCTTAAAGTTTTGTTTAATTTTTTTTGCCACACTCCACAATATGCAAGATCTTAGTTCACTGACCAGAAATCAAACCCATGCCCCCTGCAATGGAAGCTTGGAGTCCTAACCACTGCACCACCAGGGAATCCTTCTCTGCCCTCCACAATTTATTTAATAAACTAAATTTTATTTTTAAACAATATAAATCAAATGAAAATTTTATTTTTTAAACCAGGAATTTTCATTCATAAGTACAAAATCCTTTTAAATTTTAATTATTTAGAGACTGTGCTGTGCTTTGTTGTTCATTCATGTCCAACTCTTTGTGACCCTATGGACTACAGCCCACCAGGCTCCTCTGTCCATGGAGATTTTCCAGGCAAGAATACTGGAGTGGGTTGCCATGCCCTCCTCCAGGGGATCTTCCCAACCCAGGGATCAAACCCAGGTCTCCCGTGTTGCAGGCAGATTCTTTACCAATTGAGCCACCAGAGAAGCCCAAGATTACTGGAGTGGGTAGCCTTTCCCTTCTCCAGCATATCTTCCCAACCCAGGAATCGAACCTGGATCTCCTGCATTGCAGGTGTTTTCTTTACCAGCTGAGCTACCAGGGGAGCCCATTTAGAGACTAGTTATCATTAAATGGTCTGTTGCGTTTATTAAAAATGTTTCTGGAAGGAGCAGTTCTCTCACACCAGAATATGAAAAGCACTCAGGCCTGACAAAGCTGGAACACATGACTCTGACTTCCTCCAGGGAATCTGGGGCTTCAGACAGGTGGGAGCACATAGTCATTCTCTAGAAACTGAGCTGAGACTCCACACTGACTCTTCTGCCAAAGGAAAAGATGAGCTTGGTTTTAGAACTACAAGAATGCAAGTGCCGCTGAAAGACAGGGAGAAAGTTCTGCCTTAAATGCAGATGCCCTCAGGGTGGAGCATTAGCCTGAGCTTGGAAAAGAACTGAAGGCAAGAAACAGCCCTTCCTCCCCCGCTCACTGCTCACTGCTCACTGCCTCCTCCCCATCCCTTGCTCTTTGCAGATCCCAGGTAGGTGGTAATGGCAACTCACTCCAGTGTTCTTGCCTGGAGAATCCCAGGGACAGCGGAGCCTGGTGGGCTGCCGTCTCTGGGGTCGCACAGAGTCGGACATGACTGAAGCAACGCAGCAGCAGCAGCAGGTAGGTGGTAAAGGCAACACTGGCCCACGATGAGGGACTATCAGTGCAACCTGAAATAAGGATTTTAGCACACCCATGAGACAATACCTGTTAATCTATAACAGATACCTCTAGTTTTGTCAAACCAAGAAGCACTATAAATGTTATATTTTAAAATAAAAATTTCCATGTCACTAAAAAGATTATATACTCAATAATCTCATCCTAACATTTATGTTCCTTGAGCTCTACTATTCAATAGAACTTTCTGTGATGAAGGAAGTGAGCTGTACTGTCTAACATGGTAGCTACTAGCCATAGGTGGCTATTGAGTATTTGATGTGTATAACTGAGAAACTAAATTTTTAATTTTATTTAAGTTAAACAATCATATGTGACTAATGCATACTGTAGCAAAAGAGCTTAATTCCTAACTAACTGAACAGTTGCATCAGTCTGTCCCCACATTAGGTTACATTTAATGTGTAATTTGTCCCTAACTTGATGGTGAAAAGAATACAGCTCCTTTGGTGTTAATGTGGGGAAGCAAGTACATGGACTGAGCATGTCACCAAATCTATAGACAATTTCTGAGAAATATATCTGGATATCTTTAGGAAGGGAAAATAAATGCTGAATTTCCAAAATACATATGTTCACGACATAAATTATAATACCCCTCCTGCTGCTACTGCTAAGTCACTTCAGTCGTGTCCGACTCTGTGCGACCCCAGAGATGGCAGCCCACCAGGCTCCCCCGTCCCTGGGATTCTCCAGGCAAGAACACTGGAGTGGGTTGCCATTTCCTTCTCCAATGCATGAAAGTGAAAAGTGAAAGTGAAGTCGCTCAGTCGTGTCCAACTGTTCTCGACCCCATGGACTGCAGCCTACCAGGCTCCCCCCGTCCACGGGATTTTCCAGACAAGAGTACTGGAGTGGGGTGCCATTGCCTTCTCTGAATACGCCTCCTATACCCTGTTTAAAAGATACAGATACTATAACGCAATGCCTTCTAAATCTTAACCCACTGATAATACACTGTATTACTGGTGAACTACATGTTTAAAGGACATGCCCTATTTTATTTGATCCGTTTTTCTTTTATTTGCCTTTATTTAACTCAGTGCAAATTTACTTAACTACCATAAGAAATAAGTATCTATATTTCTCATAAGAAACAGCATGAAATTCCTTGCAGCATCAATGTACACCATGACATTTCTATGACCTACAAGTCTAGAAATTTATGCCAAGTAAGGTTAATTTTTAATAGTTTAATCTACTAAGTAGATGTTTATTTTCGTATTTTAAAGTACATGTAATGACTCAGATTTATGTCTTATTCTCCACAAACTCACAAACTACTAAGAAAAGAAAATAATTGCATGTATTACTTGCGTTACCAAGAAATATGTTGATTAGTACCAGTGAGAAGTTCAGAGAAATATATGCTAAGAGATCATATAAGGAAGAAACTCATTTTATTTGTAAACTTTTTCTTTTATATTGGGCTATAGCCGATTAACAATGTTGTGACAGTTTCAGGTGAACAGCAAAAGGACTCAGCCATACATATACATGTATCCAGTTCAGTTCAGTTCAGTCCAGTCACTCAGTCATGTCCAATTCTTTGCGACCCCATGAACTGCAGCACGCCAGGCCTCCCTGTCCATCACCAACTCCCGGAGTTCACTCAAACTCACGTCTATCGAGTCGGTAATGCCATCCAACCATCTCATCATCTGTTGTCCTCTTCTCCTGCCTTCAATCTTTCCTAGCATCAGGGTCTTTTCCAATGAGTCAGTTCTTCCCATCAGGTGGCCAAAGTACTGGAGTTTCAGCTTCAACATCAGTCCATCCAATGAGTATTCAGGACTGATTTCCTTTAGGATGGACTGGTTGGATCTCCTTGCAGTCCAAGGAACTCTCAAGAGTCTCCTCCAACACCACAGTTCAAAAGCATCAATTCTTCGGTGCTCAACTTTCTTTATAGTCCAACTCTCACATCCATACATGACTACTGGAAAAACCATAGCCTTGACTATATGGACCTTTGTTGGGAAAGTAATGTCTCGGCTTTTTAATATGCTGTCTGGGTTAGTCATAACTTTCCTTCCAAGAAGAAAGTGTCTTTTAAATTCATGGCTGCAGTCACTATCTGCTGTGATTTTGGAGCCCTAAAAATTAAAGTCTGCCACTGTTTCCCCATCTATTTGCCATGAAGTGATGGGACCAGATGCTATGATCTTAGTTTTCTGAATGTTGAGCTTTAAGCCAACTTTTTCCACTTTCCACTTTCACTTTCATCAAGAGACTGTTTAGTTCTTCTTCACTTTCTGCCATAGAGTGGTGTCATCTGCATATCTGAGGTTATAGATATTCCTCCCGGCAACCTTCATTCTAGCTTGTGCTTCATCCAGCCCAGCATTTCTCATGATGTGCTCTGCATATAATGATCAATTCATGATGTACTCTGGATACATGTATCCATCCTCCCCTAAATTCCCCTCCACCCAGGCTGCTGCATTAACACTGAGCATAGTTCCATGTGCTATACAGGAGGTCCTTGTTGGTTATCCATTTTAAATATAGCAGTGTGTACATCTATGCATGTACATGTCCATCTAATTTTAAATTGAAGCTTTAAACTATCACTTTCAGCCAAGTTGAAGTAAAGGGACTGCTACCCTCCCACCTGATAACCAAAAACACCCAGAGAGCAATGTGAAGCAATCTTTCTGAAAATATTGAACATAAGTCAGTGAAGGACAGAGATCCTTTAGAGATGGAAAACAAAGGAGATGGGCCCTACAAATGACCCACTTCACTGCCTGGTGAAAGTTTCCAGACCATGATGTAAGGAAACAAACCCACAGGACCCGGCAGCTTCCCTAAGTTGAGGGAAAGTAATGGGGAATTGGGACTGAGCAAGATGGCTAAAACTCACAGGGTAGAGTACTGGAAAGAGGAGTGACGTACAGAAAAGACTCCAGAGGTCTGCAGGGACTCCTCCACAAATGTTCACATAAGAGTCAATTAATGAACACGTGTGAGCAAGCTACCTGAGGCAGAGGAAAAAGCCCTTGGGAAGGATGAAAGTGTACAGTGCCTGAAGTTCACATGAGGCCAGAAGTAAAGTCATCAGCTAGAGTACTCAAAATGGTCTTTCCTTAATAGTGAGATAAAATTAACTCTTGACAAGAATTCTGGGATGATAATGGAGTAGGTAGCACCAGAAATCTGTCTTCCGCCTAGACAACAATGGCATTGGCAGACTCTGTCTTATGTAACTAATGTGAAACTATTGAGTCTGTTGAAAACTTGTAACTTCTGGGGAAGGCTTGGATAATAAATTTTGGTTGATTTTAATTGTCTTTAGCTCTTAGCTGGCAATAGTTGTTACACATCAGCCACTTAGCAGACACTGAGCAGCTTACATGCAGCTTGCAGGAGTCAGGGTAGACAAAAGAGGGGATCTGTGTTCTGGTCACTGATTGCTTCTTCTGATCATAGAGATGCAGAAAGTCAGGTAGCCATTGTTGCTGCACCTCCCCTCGCATGCCCCCTGCCCCACCAACTCATTGCAGGTTTATCCCCTCAAGCTGAACAGCCTTCTAGGAAATTTACAGGGCCAGGGCCCTTTTCTCCTGCCTTAAATTTTTGCTTCTCCCATTTGAGGAGTCAGACATTGAAGACTAGGACCAAAAAAAATAATGCATGTATGGAGGAAATTAGAAAGTGACTAAATGTGCTCAAAGAAAGATTTTTAAAGACCTAAGAAGATATTGTTTTCACACCTTAGTCTGATTCTTGGCACAGAGACAGCCTACAACAATTTAAAAAAAAATTATCCTTGGGAAACAGTGAGAATCTGATTTCCAGAGTTACTGTATTATTATGTTCAAATGTCCAGTGTCCATTCAATAAAAACTTAGCCAAGGCATACAAAGATTTAGGAAAGTATGGTCAATTCAAAGAAAAAAGTAATTAAACAGAGTCTGTCCCTGAAATAGACTTAATGGAATATATATTAAACAAATGCTTTAAAACAATTGTCCTAAGATGCTCAAAGAACTACCTTATGATCCAGCAGTTCCATTCCTGTGTATATACCTGATGAAAACAAAAACACTAATTCAAAAGACATATGTACCCCAGTGTTCATAGCAGCATTATTTACAATAGCCAAAATATGGATGCAACTTAAATGTCCACCATCAGGACATTGAATGAATAAAGAAAATATGATGTGTATGTACAATGTACATTCTTTAATTCAGCCATTAAAGAATGCAATGTTACCACTTGGAACAACATGAATGGACTTCGAACATATGATGATAAGTGATATTAATATGAATCAGACAAAGACAAATACTGTATGATATCACTTATATGTGGAATATAATGGAGAAGGCAATGGCACCCCACTCCAGTACTCTTGCCTGGAAAATCCCATGGATGGAGGAGCCTGGTGGGCTGCAGTCCATGGGGTCACTAAGATTCGGACACGACTGACCGATTTCACTTTCACTTTTCACTTTCATGCATTGGAGAAGGAAATGGCAACCCACTCCAGTGTTCTTGCCTAGAGAATCCCAGGGATGGGGGAGCCTGGTGGGCTGCCGTCTCTGGGGTCACACAGAGTCGGACACGACTGAAGCAACTTAGCAGCAGCAGCAGCAGTGGAATATAAAAAAATTAAAAACAGTGACAATGGCATTAAAGGAAAAGCATTAAAGGTGCTTACCATGGGGAGGAGGTGTCCCTGGTGGCTCAGATGGTGAAGAATCTGCCTGCAATGCAGGAGACCCAGATCCAGGTCCAGTCTCTGGGTCAGGAAGATCCCCTGCAGAAGGGAATGGCTACCCACTCCATTATTCTTGCCTGGAGAGGAGTCTGGCAGGCTATAGTCCATGGGGTTGCAAAGAGTTGGACCCAACTGAGCGACTAATACTTTTGCTTTCACCATGGGGAGTAGGAAATGGGAGGAGCAAGATAGAGAAAAGAGATTAAGAAGTAGGGATAGGATGGGGGAGTAGATGGAAGGGGGGTTCAGGATGGGGACACATGTACACCCATGGCTGATTCATGTAAATGTATAGCAAAAACTACTATAATATTGTAAAGTAATTAGCCTCCAATTAAAATAAATAAATTAATTTACAAAAAAAAAAGAAGTACAAACTACTATGTATAAAATAAATAAGCTACAAGGATATACTGTACAGAACAGGGAATATAGCCAATATTTTATAATAACTATAAATGGAATATGGGTTTCCCTCATAACTCAGTTGATAAAGAATCTGCCTGTAATGCAGGAGACCCAGGTTTGATCCCTGGGTCGGAAAGATCCCCAGGAGAAGGAAATGGGAACCCACTCCAGTATTCTTGCCTGAAGAATCCCATGGACAGAGGAACCTGGCAGGCTAGAGTTCATGGGGTCACACGAGTTGGACACAACTTAGTGACTAAACCACTACCACATAAATGGAATATAACCTTAAAAAATTATAAACCACTATGTTGTACACCTGAAACATATAATATTGTAAATCAACTATACCTCAATTTAAAAAGAAACTTCAAAATGCTAATGAAATAATCATGGAAAAATCTAAATAAAAAGATATACAACATTTTATGAAATTCAAAATACCTACATTAACCAAAATAACTTTGAAGAAAAAAAGAGAACAGAAATAGAGGACTCACATTACCTAATTTAAAGATTTATTCTAAGTCTAGATTACTTAAGGTAGTGTGATACTGGCATCATGATAAAGAGATCAATGTAACAAAGTAGAGAATCCAGACCCACACATTTTGGGTTAATATTCAATAAAGATGCAAAAGCAACTTATGGAGGAAGGTAACCTTTTCAAGAAGTGGTGCTTACATAATTGGATATCCATATGGGAGTAAAACAAATAGTTAAGTTTAATCTACATCTCAAGCCATATACAAAAGTTAGTTCAAAAATTAGTAAAAAGAAAAATAATTATTAGACCTAAATGTGCAAACTAGAAGTTTAAAAGGTTTAGAAAGGAACATAAGGGGAAATCTCTGTGTTATTTTGTTTTTAAAGATATTTTAGATAGTGCCAAAGGCATGATCTGTAAAAGAAAAAAATGAAAATTTAACTTCATCAAAATTAAGAATGTGAACTCTTCAGAAGATACTGTTAACATAATGAAAAAAAAGTTGCAATTGTAGAAAATATTTGCAAATCATGAAATAATGTGAGTTCATACATACATTCATTAATACATATAATACATAATAAGACCAAAAACTCATTCAGAAAATGAGGAACATACAATTTGGGAAATAATTTGATCAGACCCATCACTAAAGAAAATATAGAGCTGACATATAAGCACATGAATGGACGTTCAACATCATTAGTTATTAGGGAAAGACAGAGCCACAATGAAGTGATATCAGGAAATGTGGCAGAGTAGAAAGCCCCAGGAATTTGACTCTCCACAGAAACGACATGTGAGCTGGTAGGAACTGTCTGAGCAACTATTTTGCAACCCTAGTCTAATAGATCTCTTACAGGATCCAGAGGAGTGCTTAATGAAGAACCTGGTAAATTTAATTTTGGTGAATTTTAGTGATTGCATGGTAGTGGCTACCATGCCTCACATCCCAGCACCCCACAATGCAGCAACTCAGTTCCTGGTGAAAATTTCTGGGGCCACGGTGGGGAATATGGACCTTGTCTTCCAAAAACTTGAGATCATAGGTTTTTTATTGCTAATCATCAAGGGGCTGAGACAGAAGGTAGCCATTGTTTCATCCCCAATGGGCTAAAATGTCTTCCTGATTTGTAGAGGATTTAAAGAGAGAGCATCTATGTTTTCCCCTTTTGGGAGCCAAATGCTTAAAGATATCTTTGTCAGGTTGCACTTTGTCTGCAGAGACAAAGGAACAGAAACTTGACTGATCACAGACAAGAAGCACATACTTCCAAAAACAGTTTGGAAAAGTTACAATTGTATGGCTTCAACCTTCAACAAGCAAAATCCAACAATCCCTGATGAGACAGAAATGGAATTTTAGAATTCCCACAGTGTTATAGTTTGAGTTGCCACAACTCAAAATGCCCAGTTTTCAACAACAACAAAAATACAGTACCTAGAAAGAAACAGTAATGTACAACCCCTTTAGAAGAACAAGAGTTAGACAGAAACCATCCCTGAGGAAGCCCAGACATTTAAGTTATTAATCAAAGACATTAAATTGACTTCCTTAATTTTATTTAAGGAAATCATGGACAGAGAGCTAAAGGGAATCAAGAAAATAATGATTGTAAAAAATAAAAATACAAATGAAGATGAAAAATAAGGAGATAGAAGGAACTGAATAGAAATTTTGGAGGTGGAAAGTACAAAAACTCAAATGAAAAATTCTCTAGAAGTGTTCAAAATCAGATTTGAGCAGGCAGGAGAAAGAATCAGTTGAAGATAAGGACAAATGAAATAATAAATTCAGAGAAACAGAAAAAAATAATGAATATAAGTGAACAAAGCCACGAAGGACCTGTGGGATACCATTAATTGTTCAACATATGTATTATAGGGCTCCCAGAAGAAGATATTGAGACAGGAATAGGAAAACATATTTGGCAAAAAAATTCCCAAATCTGATGAAATTCATGAATATATATATCTGAGAAGCTCAACTAACTCCAAGCTGGATACTTATAGACTCTACACCAAGTTGATCTTGAAAGCAGGAATATAGGAATCACTCATCACATATGAGTGATTCTCAATAAAATTAACAGATGATTTCTCTCCAGAAACCATAGAGGCCAGAAGACAGTAGTATGACATGTTTAGTATCCCAAAGGGGGGGAAAAAAGTGTCAGTCAAGAATTCTGTATCTGGCAAAACTATCCTTTAACAATGAATGAGATATTAAGAAAATCCCAGGTAAACAGTTCTATCATACAAGAAATTACTAAAGAGACTCCTTCAAGATGAAATGAAAGGACACCAGACAGTAACTCTCAGACATAAAAAAATAATAAGGTCCAGTAGTACTGGACTTTTGAATGAATGAAATTGTACGTTTCATTTAATTTATAACTTCCCTTTTTTTCCTAAATAAACTAAATAACAAGTGTGTAAAACAATAATTATAAATTCATTTTAAGCGGATTACAATGCATCAGGTGATAATCTGTTATAATAACAACTCAAAGGGTTGAAGCAGAGAACCGAAAAGGAAATAAATGGAGATGTAAGGAAGCAGAATTTTTATAAATTATTATGTACTATTATGTATATTCAAACTATGTGTTTAATAAGTTTAACATGGTAATTGATATCCTCCAAATGTTAACAATGGAAAATTGAGGTACAAAAGCATAAATATAAATAGCCACATGGCAAAGTAAATGCTTGTTTTTCAGTAATCAAATTAAATATAAAAGGATTACTCTTTCCTATTAAAATAAAAATTTGGAAGATTATATTTAAAAAATAGAATCCATCAACATTCTGTTTACAAAATATTCACTTTAGATATGAAGATGAAGCTAATTTTAGGTAAAAGGATGGAAAAAGATATTCCATGAAAACTATAACCAAAACTGAACTGACTTGGTTGTACTGTTATTTTAAAAGGTTTCATCATATATTGGGGCTTCCCAGTTGGCTTAGTGGTAAAGAATCCTCCTGTCAATGCAGGAGACATGGGTTCGATCCCTGGTTCACTAAGTTCTCCTGGAGGAGGAAATGGCAATCCACACCAGTATTCTTGCTGGGATAATCCAATGGACATAGGAGCCTGGTGGGCTTCGGTGCATGGCGTCTCAAAGAGCCAGACATGACAGAGTGACTGAGCATGCACGCATCATATACTGATAACATTTAATACAGCAATGTGTGTTAGTCACTCAGTCATGTCCAACTTTGCAATCCTATGGACGGTAGCCCACCAGGCTCCTCTGTCCATGGCATTCTCCAGGCAAGAATACTGGAGTGGGTTGCCATGACTTACTCTAGGGTACCTTCCTAACCCAGGGATTGAACCCACATCTCTAACATTTCCTGCATTGGCAGCCAGGTCCTTTATGACTGGAGCCACCTGGGAAGCCCATATATACCATATACTGGCCACAAAATAAGTCTTAATAAATTTTTAAAGGATTGAAATCATCCAATGTATGTCTTTTGATCATAATGGAATGAAATTAAAAATGAATAACAGAGGCAAACTGGAAAATTCACAAATATGTGGAAATTAAACAATACAAGGAAGATTAGGAGACCTTAAGAGGGAAGGACACAGCACCTCGAGAGGTGAGGCAGCAGGAAGGATGTACACTCAGCGCTCAGCAAGATATTGAATCCCTAACAGGAGGACTGACTGCTTCTAAGGGGGTTGATTCTCCAAGATCAAGCCCTGAGCCTTTGATGTGGGAGCACTAACTCCCAGACCCTAGAGTATGAGAGAACTAACCCTGCTGCTGCTGCTGCTGCTGCTGCTGCTAAGTCGCTTCAGTCATGTCCGACTCTGTGCGACCCCAGAGAGAGCAGCCCACCAGGCTCCCCCATCCCTGGGATTCTCCAGGCAAGAACATTGGAGTGGGTTGCCATTTCCTTCTCCAGTGCATGAAAGTGAAAAGTGAAAGTGAAGTCGTTCAGTCGTGTCTGACTCCTAGTGACCCCATGGACTGCAGCCTACCAGGCTCCTCCATCCATGGGATTTTCCAGGCAACTGGAGTGGGTTGCCATTGCCTTCTCCAGAACTAACCCTGCTGCTGCTGCTGCTGCTGCTGCTGCTGCTGCTAAGTCGCTTCAGTCGTGTCCGACTCTGTGCGACCCCATAGATGGCAGCCCACCAGGCTCCCCTGTCCCTGGGATTCTCCAGGCAAGAACACTGGAGTGGGTGAACTAACCCTAGGGAGTATCAAATAGTGAGAACTCACACAAACAAAACCACTTGAATACGAGACACAGCATCACCCAACCACCAGTAGTACCCTGTTCAGGGCACCTCATCTAAACAACAAACAAAACAAAAATACAAACCCAATCGTTAGGAGACAGTATTACCATCTCACGCAGCCTTGCCCATCAGAAGAAAAACAAACAAACAAAAACTCAGCACAAATCTCACCCTGTACAAAGCTTACACAAACCACTGGACCAACTTTAGGATCGCAGAAACCAAAAGGAAAAAAGAATTCAACTTTCCTTGAAGCCTGAGAAAAGGAGAACTCAAACACAATAAGTTAAAAAATATAATGAAAAGGCAGAGAAATACCACACAAATGAAGGAACAAACTAGAAACACACAAGTCCAAATAAATGAAGAGGAAATAGGCAAACTACCTGAAAAAGAATTCAGAATAATGATGTAAAGATGATCAAAAATCTTGAAAACAAAATGGAGAAAATGCAAGAGTCAATTAACAAAGACCTAGAAGAATTAAAGAATAAACATACAAACAACACAAGTACTGAAATTAAAAATACTCTAGAAGGAATCAATAGCAGAATATCTGAAGCAGAAGAATAAATCAGTGAGCTGGAAGATAAAATGGTGGAAATAACTTCTGAAGAGCAGAATAAAGTAAAAAGAATGAAAAGAACTGAGGATAATCTCACAGACCTCTGGGACAAAATCAAATGCACCAACATTCAAATTATAGCCGTCCCAGAAGAAGAAGAAGAGAAAAAGAAAGGTTATGAGAAAATTTTTGAAGAGATTATAGTTGAAAATTTCCCCAACATGGAAAAGGAAATAGTCAATGAAGTCCAAGAGGCACGAAGAATCCCATACAGGATAAACCTAAGGAGAAACATGCCAAGACGCATATTAATCAAATTAACAAAGACTAAACACAAAAAAGAATATTAAAAGAAGCAAGGGAGAAGCAACAAGTAACATACAAGGGAAACTCCATATGCTTAACAGCTGATCTTTCAGCAGAAACTCTGCACAATGCTATGAGACTAGATATCAGTTACAAGAAAAAACCTGTAAGAAACACAAACACATGGAGATTAAACAACACATTTCTAAATAACCAACAGGTTACTGAAGAAATCAAAATGGAAATTAAAAAAAACTTCTAGAAATAAATGACAATGAAAACATGACAACTCAAAACCTATGAGATGCAACAAAAGCAGTTCAAAGAGGGACATTTATAGCAACACAATCCTACCTCAAGAAAAAAGAAAAACATAGAATAGACAACTTTACACCTAAAACAACTCAAAAAAGAAGAACAAAAACCCCCAAAAATTAGTAGAAGGAAGGAAATCATAAAGATCCAAGCAGAAATAAATGAAAAAGAAATGAAAGAAACAATAGTAAAGATTAATAAAACTAAAAGCTGGTTCTTTGAGAAAATAAACAAAATTGACAAACTTTTAACCAGACTCATCAAGAAAAAAGAGAGAAGAATCAGATCAACAAAATTATAATGAAAAAGGAGAGTTTACAACAGACAATGCAGAAATACAAAGGATTATAAGAGAATATTATGAACAACTATATGGCAATAAAATGGATAACCTTAAAGAAATGGACAGATTCTTAGAAAAGTTCAATCTTCCAAGACTGAATCAGGAAGAAATAGAAACTATGAACAACTCAATTACAAGCACTGAAATTGAACCTGTGATCAAAAATCTCTCAAAAAAACAAAAGCCCAGGACCAGATGGCCTCCCAGGAGAATTCTATCAAACATTTAGAGAAGAAGTAATGCCCATCCTTCTAAAAACTCTTTCAAAAAATTGCAGAGGAAGGAACACTTCCAAGCTCATGTATGAGGCCACCATCATCTTGATACCAAAACCAGACAAAGACAACACAAAAAAAGAAAACAACAGGCCAATATCACTGATGAACATAGATGCCAAAATCCTTAACAAAATTTTAGCAAACAGAATTCAGTAACACATCAAAAAGATCATACATCATGATCAAGCTAGGTTTATTCCAGGAATGCAAGGATTCTTCAATATATGCAAATCAATCAATGTAATAAACTATATTAACAAACTGAACAATAAAAACCATATGATAATCTCAATAGATGCAGAAAAAGC
The DNA here is from genome assembly GCF_014754425.2 of Oryx dammah. Classification (NCBI taxonomy): domain Eukaryota; kingdom Metazoa; phylum Chordata; class Mammalia; order Artiodactyla; family Bovidae; genus Oryx; species Oryx dammah. The sequence continues at coordinate 83,224,811 of NW_024070185.1, read as the reverse complement.
CTTCGACAAAATTCAGCACCCATTTATGATTAAAACTTCAAAAAATGGGCATAGAAGGAATCTACCTCAACATAGTAAAGACCATATATGATAAGCCTACAGCAAACATTATTCTCAATGGTGAAAAACTGAAAGCATTCCCCCTTAGATCAGGAACAAGACAAGGGTGTCCACTTTCACCACTATTATTCAACACAGTTCTGAAAGTGTTAGCTATAGCAATCAGAGAAGAAAAAGAAATAAAAGGAATCCGGATCAGAAAAGAAGAAGTAAAGCTCTCACTGTTTGCAGATGCCATGATACTGTACATAGAAAACCCTAAAGATTGTATCAGAAAATTACTAGAGCTAATCTTGAATTTAGCAAAGTTGAAGGATACAAAATCAATACACATAAATCACTTGCATTTCTATATACTAACAATGAAAAATCAGAAAGAGAAATTAAGGAATCAATCCCATTCACCATTGCAACAAAAAGAGTTAGATATCTAGGAATAAACTTACCTAAAGAGACAAAAGAACTGTACACACAAAATTATAATATACTAATGAAAGAAATCAAGAATGACATAAACAGATGGAGAGATATTCCATGTTTCTAGATAGGAAAGAATCAATATTATGAAAATGACTATACTACCAAATGCAATCTACAGATTTCATGTGATCCCTATCAAATCACCAATGGCATTTTTCACAGCACTAGAATAAAAAATTTCACAGTTCATATGGAAACACAAAGACCCTGAATAGCCAAAGCAGGACCTTGCCAACAAATGTCCACCTAGTCAAAGCTATGGTTTTCCCAGTAGTCATGTGGATGTGAGAGTTGGACTATAAAGAAAGCTGGGCACTGAATAATTGATGCTTTTGAACTGTGGTGTTGGAGAAGACTCTTGAGAGTCCCTTGGACTTCAAGGAGATCAAACCAGTCCATCCTAAAGGAAATCAGTCCTGAATACTCATTGGAAGGACTGATGCTGAAGCTGAAACTCCAATACTTTGGCCACCTGACGTGAAGAACTGACTCATTGGAAAAGACCCTGATGCTGAGAAAGATTGAAGGCAGGAGGAGAAGGGGACAGAGGATGGCATGGTTGGATGGCATCACCAACTCGATGGACATGAGTTTGAGTAAACTCCAGGAGTTTGGGAATGGTCAGGGAGGCCTGACGTGCTGCAGTCCATGGGGTTGCAAAGAGTCAGTCACAACTGAGCGACTGAACTGAACTGAGCCAAAACAGTCTTCAGAAAGAAGAATGGAGCTGGAGGAATTAACCTTTCTGACTTCAGATTATACTACAAAGCTGCAGTCATTACAACAGTATGGTACTGGCACAAAAACAGAAATATAGACCAATGGAACAAGATAGATAGCCCAAAAATAAACCCATGTACCTATGGGTACCTTATTTTTGACAAAGGAGGCAAGAATATACAATGTGGCAAAGACAGCCTCTTCAATAAATGGTGCTGGAAAAACTGGACAACTACATGTGAAAGAATGAAATTAAAACACTTCCTAACACCATACACAAAGATAAACTCAAAATGGATTAAAGACCTAAATGTAAGACCAGAAACTATAAAACTCTTAGAGGAAAACATAGGCACAACACTCAATGACATAAATCAAATTAAGATCCTCTATGACCCACCTCCTAGAGTAACGGAAATAAAAACAAAAGTAAACAAGTGGGACGTGATTAAACTTAAAAGCTTTTGCACAGCAAAGAAAACTATAAGCAAAGTGAAAAGACAGCTCTCAGAGTGGGAGAAAATAATAGCAAATGAAACAACTGACAAAGGATTAATTTCCAAAATACACAAGCAACACATACAACTCAATACCAGAAAAACAAACAACCCAATAAAAAAGTGGGAAAAAGACCTAAACAGACATTTCTCCAAAGAAGATATACAAATGGCTAACAAACCCATGAAAAGATGCTCAACATCACTCATTAGTAGAGAAATGCAAATCAAAACTACAATGAGATATCACCTCACATTGGTCAGAATGGCCATTATCAAAAAGTCTACAAACAATAAATGCTGGTGAGGGTGTATAGAAAAGGGTACGTTCTTGCACTGTTGGTGGGAATGTAAATTGATACAACCACTATGGAAGACGGTATGGAGATTCCTTAAAAAAAATAGCAATAAAACCACCATATGACCCAGCAATCCCACTCCTAAGCATATACCCTGAGGAAACCAAAATTGAAAAAAACACATGTATTCCATTGTTCACTGCAGCACTATTTACAATACCTAGAACATGGAAGCAACCTAGATTTCCATCGACAGATGAATGGATAAAGTTGTGGTACGTATACACAATGGAACATTAGTCAGCCATAAAAAGGAACACATCTGATGACTCATGTTCAAATGAGGTGGATGAACCTAGAACCTATTATACAGAGTGAAGTAAGTCAGAAAGAGAAAGATAAATATCATATTCTAATGCATATATATGGAATCTAGAAAAATGGTACTGAAGAATTTATTGACAGGGCAACAGTGGAGAAACAAACATAAGAGAATAGACTTATGGACATGGGGAGAGGGTAGGAGAGGGTGCGATATAGGGAAAGAGTAACATGGAAACTTACATTACCATATTTAAAATAGATAGCCAGTGGGAAGTTGCTGTATATCTCAGGAAACTCAAACGGGGTGGGGGAGATGGGAGGGAGGTTCAAAAGGGAGGGGATATATATATACCTATGGCTGATTCATGTTGAGGTTTGACAGAAAACAACAAAATTCTGTAAAGCAATTATCCTTCAATAAAAAATAAATTAAAAAAAAGAAATAATGATAGTGCTCAAAAAAAAAATAGAAGCTTAAAGAAACAATGGGTCAAGGAAGAAATAACAAGGAAAATTAGAAAATGCCTTGAGATAAATGAAAATAAAAGCACAATGTACAAAACCTCATGGGATTCATCAAAAGCAATGCTAAAGTGGAAATTTATAGTTGTAAATATATATGTTTAAAAAAGGAGAAATAAACCAATAACTGTACACCTTAAGAAACTCTAAAAAGAAGAGCAAGGTAAACCCAAAGCTAGCATAATTTCAGAAATAATAAAGGTCAGAGCAGAGATAAATAAAATAGAAAGCAGAAAATTAATAGAGAAAATAAAAATAATCAAAAGCTGGTTCTTCAAAAAGATAAAGAAAATTGACAAAGAATCAGTAAGCAAAAAAAAAAAGACTAAACTTCCTTAAATCAGAAATGAAAGTAGAGACATTACTACAGTTTTACATAAATAAAAAGAATTAAAAGTGAATAATACTATGAACATTTGTATGCCAACAAACTGGATAACCTAGATGAACTGAACAAATTTATAGAAACACACAATCTGCCAAAACTGAATCATAAAGTAGAAAACCTCAATAAATCCACATCAAGTAAGGCAATTAATTCAGTAATCTAAAACGTCCCAACAGAGAAAGTCCAGTATCAGATGGTTTCAAAGTAAGTTCAACCCAACATTTAAAGAAGAATTTAATTCCAATCTTTCTTAAAGTCTTCAAAAAAAAAATAATAATGAAACACTTTGAAACTCATTCTAAGAGGCCAGAATTATCCTGATACCAAAATCAGATAAAGCGAATACAAGAAAACAGATCAATTATCCTTACAAATATAAGTGAAAAAGTCCTTGATAAATTACTAGCAAGCTGAATTCAGCAGCATATTAAAAGGATTATACATCATAACCAGATGAGATTTATTCCCAGGATGATTCAAGGGTGGTTCAACATTAACAAAAATAAATCAATGTAATACAGCATGTTGGGCTTTGAAGGTGGCACTAGTGGTAAAGAACCTGCCTGCCAATGCAGGAGACATAAGAGACCCAGGTTTGATCCCTGGGTCAGGAAGACCCCCTGGAGGTGGGCACAGCAATCCACTCCAGTATTCTTGCCTAGAGAATCCCATGGACAGAAGAGCCTGGCAGGCTATAGTCCATAGGGTTACACAGAGTTAACATGTTAGACATGGCTGAAGCAACACAGGCAGGCACACATGCAATACACCATGCTAATTGAATTAATGGAAAAAATCCCGCATGATCGTAATTGATGCCGAAACATTAGAAAAATTTGACACACGTTCTTGATGAAAATACTCAATAAATTGAGACTAAAAGGGAATTTCCTAAATGTGATAAAGGCCAGATATGAAAAGCCCGTAGGTAACATCATACTCCATGGTGACAGACTGAAAGCTTTTCCTCTAATAGCAGGAACAAGACAGAGGTGTCCACTTTCATCATTTCTATTCAACATTGTGCTGAAAGTCTTAGCTGAAGCAAGCAAGCAAGAAAAAAAGATAAAACACATTCAAACTGGAAAAGAAGTTAAATTCTCTACACAGATGACATGATCTTATATAGAGAAAACCCTAAGGAATCCACAGAAGTATTGTTGGAGCTGATAAATTAATTTGGTTAGAATATGAGGATGTGAAATACAAAATCAACTGCAAAAATCAGTTACATATCTATATACTTGCAATGAACAATCTGAGAAAAAATTTTTAAACTGCATTTGCAATAGTATCAAAGAGAATAAAATACTTAGAAATAAATTTAACTTCGGAGCAAAAGACTTCTACACAAATACTACAAAACACTGCTGAAAGAAAATTTAAAAACCTAAATGCATGGGAAGACATGGCATGCTCATGAATGGGGGGATTTAGATTTGATATTTTTAAGAAGATAACACTACCCAAAGGGATCTACAGATTTAATGCAACCTGTATCAAAACTCCAACAATTTTTACAGAAATAGAAAACCCATCCTAAAATTCAAATGGAATCTCAAGGAACACTAAACAGACATTATTTTTAAAGTTTATTTGTTTCTTTATTTTTTTGGCCATGCCATGCAGCATGTGGTATCTTAGTTCCTTTACCAGGAATTGACCCCATGCCCCTGAGGTAGAAGTGTGAAGTCTTAACTATTGCACCACCAGGAAAGTCCCAAGACATCATTCTTGGGAAAAAAAATTTAAAAGTTGGAGAACTCATATATGTCAATTTCTCAACTTCCTTGGTGCTACAGTAATCAAAACAGTGTGGTTCTGACATTTTGTTGTTGTTGTTGTTCAGCTGCTCAGTCGTGTCTGACTCTTTGCAACCCCATAGACTGCAGCATGCTAGGCTTCCCTGTCTTTCACCATCTCCCAGAGTTTGCTCAAACCAACCCTGAATATTCACTTGAAGGACTGGTGGTACCAACATAAGCACAGACATATGGACCAAAAAGATATAAAACAGCACCCAGAAATATAAACTCACATAGACAATTGATTTTTTGTAAGGATGCCAAGACTATTCAGAGGGGAAAGGGAAGTCTTCTCAAATGGTGCTGGGAAAACTGAATAGCCACATGAGGAAGAATTAAGTTGGACCATTACTTCATACCAGGGCTTCCCAGGGTGGCCCAGTGGTAAAGAATCCTCCTGCCAATGCACGATAACCCTGGATCAGGAAGATCCCCTGGAGAAGGAGACAGCAACCCGCTCCAGTATTCTTGCCTGGGAAATCCCATGGGTGGAGGAGCCTGGTGGGCTACAGTGCATGGGGTCGCAAAAGAGTCAGACAAGAGTTACAACTGAAAAACAACAGATTACCTCATACCATATTCAAAACTTATTTCAAAATTGATCAAATACAATATTGTAAATAATTGGCCTCCAATTAAAATAAATTTATACCAAAAAAATAAAAAGCAGAGACATTTTAAAAAATTGATCAAAGACCTAAACTTAAGAAATAAAAAATATAAAATTCTTAGACGAAAACTCTTAGAGCTAAAATTATAAAACTATAAGTAAAAACGAAATGCAAAAGGCAAAATGGTTGTCTGAGGAAGTCTTACAAATAGCTGGGAAAAGAAGAGAAGCAAAAGGCAAAGGAGAAAAAGAAAGATATACCGATTTGAATGCAGAGTTCCAAAGACTAGCAAAGAGAGATAAGAAAGCCTTCCTCAGTGATCTGGTTCTAACTGTTGCTTCTTGACCTACATACAAATTTATCAGGAGGCAGGTCAGGTGGTCTGGTATTCCCAGACCAGAAAAGAAATAGAGGAAAACAATAGGATGGGAAAGACTAGAGATCTCTTCAAGAAAATTAGAGATACCAAAGGAACATTTCATGCAAAGATGGGTACAACAAAGGACAGAAATGGTATGGACATAACAGAAGCAGAAGATATTAAGAAGAGGTGGCAAGAATACACAGAAGCTACACAAAAAAGATCTTCATGACCCAGATAACCATGTTGGTGTGATCACTCACCTAGAGCCAGACATCCTAGAACACAAAGTCAACTGGGCCTTAGGAAGCATCACTACGAACAAAGCTAGTGGAGGTGATGGAATTCCAGTTGAGCTATTTCAAATCCTAAAAGATGATGCTCTCAAAGTGCTGCATTCAATATGCCAGCAAATTTGGAAAACTCAGCAGTGGCCACAGGACTGGAAAAGGTCAGTATTCATTCCAGTCCCAAAGAAAGGCAATGCCAAAGAACGGCCAAACTACCGCACAATGGCACTCATCTCAAACACTAGCAAACTAATGCTCAAAATTTTCCAAGCCAGGTTTCAATAGTACATGAACCGTGAACTTCCAGATGTTCAAGCTGGATTTAGAAAAGGCAGAGAAACCAGAGATCAAATTGCCAACATCCGTTGGATCATCGAATAAGCACGAGAGTTCCAGAAAAACATCTACTTCTGCTTTATTAACTACGCCAAGGCCTTTGACTGTGTGGATCACAACAAACTGTGGAAAATTCTGAAAGAGATGGGAATACCAGACCACCTGACCTGCCTCCTGAGAAATTTGTATGTAGGTCAAGAAGCAACAGTTAGAACCAGACCTGGAACAACAGACTGTTCCAAATCGGGAAAGGAGTAAGTACATCAAGGCTGTATATTGTCACCCTGCTTATTTAACTTATATGCAGAGTATATCATGCGAAATGCCAGGCTGGAGGAAGCACAAGCTGGAATCAAGATTGCTGGGAGAAATATCAATAACCTCAGATATGCAGATGACACCACCCTTATGGCAGAAAATGAAGAGGAACTGAAGAGCCTCTTGATGAAAGTGAAAGAGGAGAGTGAAAAAGCTGGCTTAAAACTCAACATTCAAAAAACTAAGACCATGGCACCCAGTCCCATCACTTCATAACAAATAGATGGGGAAACAATGGAAACAGTGAGAGACTGTTTTCTTGGGCTCCAAAATCACTGCAGATGGTGACTGTAGCCATGAAATTAAAAGACACTTGCTCCTTGGAAGAACAGCTATGAAAAAGCAGAGACATTACTTTGCCGACAAATGTCCATGTAGTCAAAGCTATGGTTTTTCCAGTAGTCATGTATGGATGTGAGAGTTGGACTATAAAGAAAGCTGAGCACTGAAGAATTGATGCTTTTGAACTGTGGTGTTGGAGGAGACTCCTGAGAGTCCCTTGGACTGCGAGGAGATCAAACCAGTCCATCCTAAAGGAAATCAGTCCTGAATATTCATTAGAAGTACCGATGCTGACGCTGAAACTCCAATACTTTGGCCACCTGATGGGAAGAACTGACTCATTGGAAAAGACCCTGATGCTGGGAAAGATTGAAGGCAGGAGAAGGGGACGACAGAGGATGAAATGGTTGGATGGCATCACCTACTCAATGGATATGAGCTTGGGTGAACTCAGGGAGTCGGTGATGGACAGGGAGTTGGTAATGCTGCAGTTCATGAGGTTGCAGAGTCGGACATGACTGAGCAACTGAACTGAACTGAAGGAAAAATCTGACATTGGATTTAGCAATGATTTCTTAAGTATGACACCAAAACCACAGACAATAAGAGAAAAAATGGAAAACTGGACTTCATCAAAATTAAAACTTTTGTATATCAAAGGTCAGTATCAAAGGAGTATATAGAAACCCAAGAAATGGGATAAAATATTTACAAATCATATCTGATAAGGAATTTAATTTTCAAAATATATGAAAAACTAGAATTCAATAACCAAAAAAGAAACCACAATGATGTTTAGAATGGCTATAGTTAAAAGTGCTTATTACTAAATGCTGATGAAGATGCACTGAAACTGGAACTCTCACATGGCAGATGGGAAACAGTCTGGAACTTTCTTTAAAAGTTCAGTAATGGCGCCCCTGCAAGCCAGAGTGTGGCAGTACCCCTGTTTTGTTTTTTTCCTAACATTTTACTCTTTTAGACTTGGACTGAAGTTGACCCTACTCATGGAGAAGCACTGCAGAGGCCAAGTTGATAGCAGTCAACTCAGCCCTGAGAGAAAACTTGTCTTTCCAGCCATAGAGGCATGGAGAAGTGTCCCTTCTGAAGAACATAGAAGGAATCTATGTTTCTTTTTCTCCCCTCTCTTTTCCTGAGGGCAGTTCCTTTTGACAATATCATGGGGCACATTGACAGGTAACAGTCAGACAGAATCCCCATCTTTCTAGTCAGATCCCTGGGAAAGGGGGCCCATAAGATCCAGAGAGCCTAGAGGACATCTTGGAGACAAGACACCTGGAAAGGAGGCTCCCCAGTTCTGGGTATGAACAGACATATGTCTTGCTCAGTACAGAGCTGCACAGCAGCACTTTGAAAATGAACTGATGTTGGAACCATCACTAACAGAGGGCAAGACAAGATTTTTCAGTCAGGCTAAACTGGGTGATTGCCTACTAAAACAAACAAAAAATCAACTTTATCCAGATAAATTTTTTTAGAATTTTAGCACATTGGGACTCCCAACATAAAACAGATGGTTTTTTTTTTTTTTCCCCAACAGTATGGGACCATAAAAAGGACTGCAAGCTGAAACTGTGCCATATGATTTTAATAACGAAGGGGAAAATTATGACTTTCCCTGACTTTTAGAGATTTTCATCAATACATTAAAAACGCATACTACCATTTTTAAATGTATAAGGAAATGAGCAAAGCAGTAAAATTAACCTTCATTTTGTATACTATAATTGAAAACATTAGCAGCACTGAGAATTAAAGTGCTTTTAGTCTTTGTAAAAATGTATCCTGAGTCATTTGAATAGTACTTGTCTTCTTCATATAACTTATTTGACAACGTGTAATATTCCTTTCTAAGTCTGCATTAGCTTCTAACATTTTCTCCTTTATTCTTTTAATGTCATGGACTATCTCCAAGTCTCTTTAATGTGACTTTTTGCTGGAATGCCGTCATTCCTTTCATCACAAACATTTTCCTTATGTATTTGATAAATTTATCTTTACCTGTGTTCTCCTGGCTACACATCTGCGTGTCTGGAATGATCGTAATACTGACATCTCCACAGTCAGTTACTTCTTGAATGACATATCTTATTTTGGATTTAAATGGGTTTAAATTTCACTTTTAGTGTTTCCAGTTTTCATTTCTTTACTGTACTTTCATCATTGGATGATCCATTTTTGAAAACTGTCATGTGAGTTTATCACTGAGAGACATGGAAGCAACACAACCACATGCTTCGCTGTCTGTGCATGAATTAACTCCTTAATTAGACTGTGATCAGTCATTGATAGACTCTGCAAGAAGTGACATCACTGGTCACTGAGCGTGATATCGTGAATTGACGTAATGATTGGTGGACTGTGGGCTAGCAGTACAGTTTGTAGCAAGTTCATTCTTTAAGTATTTACTCTACTGTGGTAACTAAAATTTGAACCATGGTCTTGGTGTACTGGTGTCAACCAAACTGTGGTAACTGCAATTTCAGAATCATAAAATGTCACTCTACTATACTCTATTCATCAGAAATTAATTACCAGTTCTGGCTCACCTTCATCAGGAGGGGAATTGGGCTCCAACTTTTGAATGGAGGATAAGTATGGATTGTGGACATATTTTATTTTATTTATTATTTTTTAATTTTTATTTTTACTTTATTTTACTTTACAATACTGTATTGGTTTTGGCATACATTGACATGAATCCACCACGGGTGTACATGAGCTCCCAAACATGAACCCCCCTCCCACCTCCCACCCCACATCATCCCTCCGGATCATCCCCGTGCACCAACCCCAAGCATCCTGCATTCTGCATCGAACATAGACTGGCAATTCGTTTCTTACATGATAGTATACATGTTTCAATGCCATTCTCCCAAATCATCCCACCCTCTCCCTCTCCCTCAGAGTCCAAAAGTCCGCTCTACACATCTGTGTCTCTTTTGCTGTCTTGCATACAGGGTCATCATTACCATCTGTCTAAATTCCATATATATGTGTTAGTATACCATATTGGTGTTTTTCTTTCTGGCTTACTTCACTCTGTATAATCGGCTCCAGTTTCATCCATCTCATTAGAACTGATTCAAATGTATTCTTTTTAATAGCTGAGTAATACTCCATTGTGTATATGTACCACAGCTTTCTTATCCATTCACCTGCTGATGGACATCTAGGTGGTTTCCACGTCCTGGCTATTATAAACAGTGCTGCGATGAACATTGGGGTACACGTGTCTCTTTCTATTCTGGTTTCCTCGGTGTGTATGCCCAGAAGTGGGATTAATGAAGCAACTGACAAACAACTAATCTCAAAAATATACAAGCAACTTATGCAGCTCAATTCCAGAAAAATAAACGACCCAATCAAAAAATGGGCCAAAGAACTAAATAGACATTTCTCCAAAGAAGACGTACGGATGGCTAATAAACACATGAAAAGATGCTCAATGTCACTCATTATTAGAGAAATGCAAATCAAGACCACAATGAGGTACCACTTCACACCAGTCAGAATGGCTGCAATCCAAAAGTCTGCAAGCAATAAATGCTGAAGAGGGTGTGGAGAAAAGGGAACCCTCTTACACTGTTGGTGGGAATGCAAACTAGTACAGCCACTATGGAGAACAGTGTGGAGATTCCTTAAAAAATTGCAAATAGAACTGGACGTATTTTAGAATCACCATATTCCTGAAGAATATTTTCACTGAATATAGAATTTTGGGTTAATAGTCCTTTTCCGTCAATACTTTAAAGATGTTGTTTCAGTGAATTCTGGCCTACACAATTTTTTATTGGGTATTTGTGGTTATCTGCAATTCAAATTGTTGTTCTTTGCATTGAATGTGTTCTTTGTCTCTTATTGCTTTCAAGATTTTTTATCTTTGGTGTTCAGCAGTTTAATTATGATATACTGGGCATTTTGTTTAGGTTTTACTGAGTTTCTTGAACCTGTACATTTATATTATTCACCAAATTCAGAGTTTTCAGCAGTGATTTTGTCAAAACATTGTTCTTATGAATAATTTTTTCTCTTTCCCTTTATAAGACTCCAATGGCAAAAACATTAGGCCTTCTGATATTGTCTCACAGGTTCCTGAAACTGTTCGTTTTCTTTTATCCTTTTCTTTGGTGTTCCTAATATTGGTTAATTACTACTGTTCTATCTTCAGTTTATTGATTCTTTGTTCTGTTATTTCTATTCTGCTATTTCATCTATTTTTTTTAATTTTAGAAATTGTATTTTTTCAATTATAAAATTCCCAGTTGGAATTTTGATTGCTTCTATGTCTCTGTCCAAAATTTCTGGGTTTTTTTTTTGTTTGTCTTTTTTTTTTTTTTTGTTTGTCTTAAGAGTAGGGTTATAATAGCTGATTTCAAGTTTTTGATGAGCCAACATCTGAGTCATTTTTGTCTGAACATGTTTTGATTGTCTTTTCCCTTGTGAGGACACCATATGTACCTGCTTCTTTGTGTGCCGAGTAATCTTGTATTGGATATTTTGATTATTTGTGAGATTTTGCAACCTATTAAAGTCCTCCAGAGAATTCTTATTTTAAGCAGGCAATCACCCAGTTAAGTTCAGGCTGCAAATTTTGTCTGTCCTTCTATAGGGGGTGCCTCCAGTTCCAGTTTTGGATACTTTATTTACTTCTTTGAGTCTATCCATGAATGTGTACCTTCAACCTGAGGCCAGGGTTTGTGCCAGTTAATATGCAGAGTCAGGGGTTCCACTTCCCTAGGATTTCCCAAGAACCTGTTTGGCTCACAGGACATTTTTGGAGTTGCCCATGCTACCTTTTTTGATAGTACCAGGACTGGAGTCTTTGTCAAGCAGAACTGAAAAAGAAAAAATAGGAAGATGTAACTGTGGAGAGAGAGCAAATTAGCCAGGATGGCGTGTTCAGGCTCTGTCGCCCCACATTCTGTAAATAATGACTATGACTGAGATCACTTAGAGCATTGTGCATGCGCATCGCATCACGAGGTGCTCGCTCGGTCATGGGCTACTTTGTGTGTTATGCCCATGTCCATTGTCCACGGTACGGCTGTGTCCATTGGGCCAGCCACGAAAGGAGAGCATAACTATGTCTGCAGTTCCTACAGCTCCTCGAATCTTCTTCCAGCCTCTTAGCTTGAGCCTTGCCTACCCTGGGTTCAGCGAACAGTGCAAACAGTGTGAACAGCAAGACAATTGGTGTCATGAACAGGATGAGTGATACATATAAACATATCCATATCTGTATCTACGTCTGTATCATCTATATCTATCAAGAGCCAGTGCAATCTTTCTGCCTCACTGACCTCTTTCCTAATCTCTAGCCAGAAAGGGCTTCTCTTGGACGTTTTGTGGTGTGTGCCAACTGGGGAGTTCTCTGACTGGGGCCACTTTTAATGTCAAAGCTGAGAGTGTTAAAGGAATGAAAACTAGGAAACTCACTCCTATACATGTTGCTTTTTCAGATTTTGACCCCATACCCCACAAAGTGCCTGTCATTATTTCCTTTACAAAATTTATAGGTGGGTGCTATATAATTTTGTCCAGAAAGTTTAGTTATAATGGAGTGGGAAAGATAGGCTGTAGCATGCCTACTCTATCTTGACTAGCATGAGAAGTCCAAAACTTTGAAATCTTATAAACTGTTAGCTTGAATTTATTTATTTTAGATAAATGTTTTTTTCCAGGCGATATTTAGCATTCTTCTTCTCTTTTTTTTATCTCCTTCCCTAGCAACAGGGACTTTTAGAACAGTTTATTTGGCAGGTGAAGAATCTGACGTTATGATTGTTTACGGCTAAATGAGAAGCCTTCTCTACACTTTTTCCTTGGTTCAATAGACCTTAACTTTAAAATTTCTTAAAATTTTTTTAAAGTTTTTATTTCTCAGAGTACAAGTACTGCACTTATTGGCTTGAGTGCACTTATTGAATCCCAAATTGGTTTCTGCTATGTATTTTAATTATATGAAGATTAATTTGTCACTGCTCTATTCAAAACACTATTTGTATGAAGCACATTTCAGTAAGAAAAGGTATTTTAAAGAAGTTTATGATCAGCTTAAAATAATGTCTGTTTCTTTGGTTTAAATATAGGGGGGAAAGATTTAGCTTATTTCAATTGAAAAGAAACTTTTTAAAAAAAAGATTGCTTTAACATCAAGTCAAAAAAGCAGGCAGATTTTAATGAGAAATGTTTGATTTTAAAACACACTTTTTAAATAATTTTGTTGCAGTTTAAATACAGACAAAATTATACAGTCCGTCAGTAATACAACCTAAGAAACTGTATCTGTAGTCATTTGATGAGTAAGAGTGTGTAGAGGTTTTGATCAGCTCTTTTGCAGTATGCCATAGAAAGAAAGAGTTAGTTAACCTGTTGCTAAGCAACAATGCTTCATAGATCAGAACTTCTGAAAACCAAATAGAGGGTAGGGGTTTGAATTGTCCAAATTTACAAAGAGAAAGAGACTGTGCAGAGTACAGATGAATAGAGATCCAGGAAACTACCTTTTGAAAGCTAAGCAAAGGCAATTCAAGTGAGTATTTGAGAAATAAACCAAAGGCCCAGTTCTCAAGTTATTCCATGAACATAACACGCTCTGAACTCTAAGGAGTTTTGCATGTGTAACAGCCAAAACATTAACCCCCAAATAGCTCAATGAAATCAAAATTTAAAAAAACAATAAAGTGAGTTTTTATTAACACATACAATGCATTTTGCTAAAACTGCCACCTTTTGTAGGTAGCAAAAAAAATAAAATTTTACTGATATTGTTAAATTTCCAATTTGAAGCACAAAGAATTTAGTAAAACCAAATAAAACGGTTAGTATTATTATATATTCAAGAACTGAATTTTCCCTTAAGTTGCTAATGCTACAGAGAGAAAATGTTTAAAGGAAAATAAGAACATTTCTCTTTTAACACTGTGAAGATATGAAAATTTCAATCTGTCTTTAGAAGATCTTAAATATGAAACTAAAGAGTTTTTTCAAGCAAAACCAACTAGGCCTGCACCCATTGCCTTTCTAAATCTAGGAAAAATACTAAACTGAAAATATAGAGAACTGTTGGAATGGGAATACCATTATCCCAAGTGCTATGGTTACCCAATTTTATTTTTTTTAATGATTTTATTAAAATTTTCCAGCTTTTTTTGAGGTAAGATTGACTAATAAAATTATAATATATTTAAAGTATACAATGTGATGAGTTTATATATATGTGTGTGTGTGAGTGTGTGTGTGTGTGTGTGTGTGTGTGTGTGTGAAGTCACTCAGTCATGTCCGACTCCTTGCGACCCCATGGATTGTAGCCTACCAGGCTCCTTAGTCCATGGGATTTTCCAGGCAAGAGTACTGGAGTGAGATTCCATTTCCTTCTCCAGAGGATCTTCCCTACCCAGGGATCAAACCCAGGTCTCCCGCATTGTAGGCAGATGCTTTGCAGTCTGAGCCACCAGGGAAGTCATATGTGTATGTATATATATATATATATATATATATTTACATATTATAAAAGTATTCCCATAATCACATTCATAACTTCACGTAGTTACTTTTTCTTTTTTGGTGAGAATGTTTAAGATCTATCTTAGTAAGTTTCAATTATACAATACAGCATTATTAACTATAGTCACAGTGCTTTTTAAATTTTATTTTTAATTGGGGTATAATTGATTTACAATGTTGTGTTAATTTCTGCTATACAATAACCTGAATCAGCTATATGATACATGTATTCCCTTTCTCTTGAGCCTCCTTCTCACCCTCCCCACCACCATGCTTTACATTAGGTCCTCAGAACTTATTTTTCTTATAACTGAAAGTTTGTCCCCTTTTACCAAAGTCTCTAATTTCCTCCATTTCTCACCCTCTGGCAACCACCATTCTGTTCTTTAGGTGTTCAACATTTTTTTTCTTTCTTAAAATTCCACATATAAGTGATACCATGTAGGACTTCCCTAGTGGTCCAGTGGTTAAGAATCCACCTGCCAATGTAAGGGACATGGATTCAATCCCTGGTCTGGAAAGATTCTACATGGCATGGGGCAACTAAGCCTGTGCGCCACAGCTACTGAGCCTGCATGCTGCAACTACTGAAGCCTGCATGCCTACAGCCCATGCTCCTCAACCAGAGAAGTCACTGCAATGAGAAGTCCATGCACCACAACAAAGAGCAGCCCCCGCTGGCCACAACCAGAGAAAGTTTATGTTTCATTTTCCCCTGGCTTTCCCTTGAAACATGGGGGAGCCTATGACAATGTGTTTGAGAACTGCAGAACTACAAGATGGGAGAAAATGGTATTTCTGAACAATAGTGTGAAACAAAACCACTAGCTGACTTGGACTTTGTCACCCATGACTGTTATAAGACAGAGAAATAAACTTCTATGTTCCTTAAAAAAAAAAAAAAAAGACCCAATGCAGCCAAAAGACAAAAAAAAAGAGGTGATACCATGCTGCATTTGTCTTTCTCTGTCTGGCTTATTTCACTTAGTATAATGCCCTCGTTTCACCCATGTCGTTGCAAATAGCAGGAGTTTCTTCCTTTATAAGGCTGAATAATATTCCATTGTTTTACATAGCTCAGTCAGTAAATCATCTGCCTTCTACAAGACCCAGGTTTGATACCTGGGTCAGGAAGATCCCCTGGAGAAGGAAATGGCAACCCACTCCAGTATTCTTGCCTGGAGAATCTCATGGACAGAGGAGCCTGGAGGGCTACAGTCCATGGGGTCGCAAGAGTTGGACATGACTTAGCAACTAAACCACAACATGTGTGTGTGTGTGTATCTGATTTTTTTTGTCCATTCATCTGTTGATGGATGTTTTTTTCCCACACCTTGATTATTGCGAATAATACTATAGGAAACATGGGAGTATTAAAAAAACTCTAGGTAACACAGTGGTAAAGAATCTACCTGCCAATGCAAGAGACACAGAGATATGGGTTCAATCCCTGGGTCAGGAAGATTTCCTGTAGTAGGAAATGGCAACCTGCTCCAGTATTCTTGCCTGAAAACTTCCAAAGGACAGAGGAGCCTGGCAGGTTGCAGTCGATTGGGTCACAAAGGGTCAGACATGACTGAGCAAACAGCACAGCAGCAAACATGGAGAACTGATATCTTTTCAAGGTAGTGGTTTTATTCCCTTTACATATGTATCTAGAAGTGAGATTGCTGGAAAATATGGTAGTTCTACTTTTATTTTTTTGAGGAAACTATACTGTTTTCCACAGTGACTAGGCCAGTTTACACGCCCCCCCCACCCCACCACCAAGAGTGTACAAGTGTTCCCCATTTCTGGCATCTCACCAAAATTTCTCTCCTGTCTTTTTAATAATGTTAGATTTACTAACAGTTGTGAGATGATAACTCATTGTGGCTTTGATTTGCATTTCCTTTATGATTAGTGATAGCAACTTTTCATGTATCTATTGTTTCTGGAAAAATGTCTGTCTGGTCCTTTGCACATTTAGAAATCTGGTTATTTATTTATGTTATCGAATTGTACAAGTTTCTTATATACTTTGGACATTAACCTTTTATTGGATATGTGGTTTGCAAGTATTATCTCTCATTCCATCAGTTCAGTTCAGTCGCTCAGTTGTGTCTGACTCCTTGCGACCCCATGAATCGCAGCATGCCAGGCCTCCCTGTCCATCACCAACTCCCGGAGTTCACTCAGACTCACGTCCATCGAGTCCGTGCTGCCATCCAGCCATCTCATCCTCGGTCGTCCCCTTCTCCTCCTGCCCCCAATCCCTCCCAGCATCAGAGTCTTTTCCAATGAGTCAACTCTTCCCACGAGGTGGCCAACGTAGGTTGCCTTTAATTTTGTTGATGGTTTCATTTGCTATACAGAAGCTTTTTCACTGGATGTAGCCCACTTGCTTATTTTTGCCTTCATTGCCTGTGACCTTTTTTTTCCTTTTGGTGTCAAATCCAAAAACTCATTGCCAAGACCAATGTCAAGGAGCTGATCCCCTATAAGCTAAGAGTGTCATGGTTTCAGGTCTTAAATTCTAGTTTTTAATCCATTTGAGGTAATTTTTGTGTATGGTATAAGATAGGAGTCCAGTTTCATTTATTTGCATATAGGTATACACTTTTCTCAGCACTATTTGTTTAAGAGGCTATCCTTTGTGCATATATATTCTTGGCACCTTTGATGAAAATTGTTGCTCTATTGCTAAGTCATGTCAGACTCTTTGTGACCCCAAGAACTGCAGCACACCAGGCTTCCCTGTCCTTCACTATCTCCCGGAGTTTGCTCAAACTCACATCCATTGAGTCAGTGATGCCATCCAACCATCTCATCCTGTCACCCCCTTCTCCTCTTGCCCTCAATCTTTCCCAGCATTAGGATCTTTTCCAGTGAGTTGGCCCTGAAGGGGCCAGAGTGGCCCATCAGGTGGCCAGAGTATTGGAACTTAAGCCTCAGCATCAGTCCTTCCAATGAATATTCAGGGTTGATTTCCTTTAGGATTGACTGGTTTGATCTTGCTATCCAAGGGACTCTCAAGAGACCACAGTTTAAAATTTTTTGGTGCTCAGCCTTCTCTATTGTCCATCTCTCACATCCATACATGACTACTGGAAAAACAATAGCTTTGACTATATAGACCTTAATTGATTATATGTGTTGGTTAATCTCTGGGTTTTCTATTCTGTTTCATTGATCTGTTGTCTGTTTTAATTATTATAGCATTGCAATATAGTTTGAAATCAGGAAAAAGGAAGCCTCCAGCTTCCCTCTTCTTGCTTAATGTTGCTTTGGCTATGTGAGGGTCTTTTGTTTTTAAAAAAATTTTTGTGGGTGGGAGGGAGGTTCAAGAGGGAGGGGACATATGTATACCTATGGCTGACTCATGTTGATGTGTGGCAGAGGCCAACATAATATTTTGAAGCAATTATCCTTTAATTTAAAATAAATAAAGGTAATGGCACCCCACTCTAGTACTCTTGCCTGGAAAATCCGCATGGACAGAGGAGCCTGGTGGGCTGCAGTCCATAGGGTCATGAAGAGTTGGACACGACTGGGCGACTTCACTTTCATTTTTCACTTTCATGCATTGGAGAAGGAGATGGCAACCCACTCCGGTGTTCTTGCCTGGAGAATCCCAGGGACAGCAGAGTCTGGTGGGCTGCCATCTATGGGGTCGCACAGAGTCAGACATGACTGAAGCGACTTAGCAGCAGTAGCAGCAGCAAATTTATTAAAAAAAACTTCCTGTGGAAAATGTCATTGGAATTTTGACAGGAGTTGTTTTGATAGGATAGGAATCTATTGCTTTCATTAAGGATCTGTAGATTGCTTTCATTAGGATGAATATTTCAAGAATATTAATTCTTCTAATCCACGAGCACAGACTATCTCCATTTGCTGAGTTTTCTTCAGTTTCTTTTATCAGTGTTGTATAGTTTTCAATGTATAAATTTTCACTTCCTTGATTAAATTTACTCCTAAGTTTCTGTTTTTTAGTTTATTGTAAATGAGATTTTTTTTAATTTCTCTTTTCAATTGTTTGTTGTTAATGTATAGAAATGTAACTGATTTTTATGTATTGATTTTATATCCTGAAGCTTTACTGAGTTTGCTTATTAGTTGTAATAGTTTTCTTTTGTGGAGTCTTTAGGGTTTTCTATGTACAGTATCATGTCATCTGCAAGCAGAGACATTTTACTTCTTTCCAATTTGGATGAATTTTATTTTTCCTTCCATAATTATTCTGGCTTCCAGTACTTCCATAGACTTCCAGTACTATGTTGAATAGAACTGGCAAAATGAACTTCCTTGTCTTATTTTGGTGTTAAAGGCAAAAACTTTTAGCTTTTTATCATCAAATATGATGTTAACTATGAGCTTATATAATCTCTATTATGTTGAGGTACATTCCATATATACCTAATTTGTTGAGGGTTTTTATCATTAAAGGATGTTGAATTTTAAATTTTGTCAAATGTCTTTTCTGCGTCTATTGAGTTGATGATATGACTTACTCTTCATCTTGTTAATATATTAATAGTGTATCACATTTTGCATATGTTTAGCATATGTTGAACCATTATTGCATACCAAGGTTAAATCTCACATAATTCATGGTATATAATCCTTTTAATTGGAATGTGGGTGTCTGGGAGTCTCCAGCAAAGGCGTGAGTTGGGGGTGGCCTGCTGCAGGTTTGGGGGCGGCCTGCTGCAGGTTTGGGGGCACTGACTATAGCAGTACATGCATCTTTTGAGGGAGGTCACCATTATCTTCATTACCTCCACCATAGTTTGGCCCCAGGTAAATAGCAGGGAGGGAACACAGCTCCACCCATCAACAGAAAATTGGATTAAAGATTTACTGAGCATGCCCCACTCCATCAGAACAAGACCCAGTATCCCCTTCAGTCAGTCTATCCCATCAGGAAGCTTTCATAAGCTGCTTCTCCTTCTCCATCAGAGGGTAGACAGACTGAAAACCACAATCACAGAAAACTAACCAATCTAATCACATGGACCACAGCCTTGTCTAACTAAAAGAAAACTATGAGCCATGCCCTGTAGGGCCTACCAAGATGGATGGGTCATGGTGGAGAGTTTTGACAAAATGTGGCCCACTGGACAAGGGAATGGCAAACCACTTCAGTATTCCTACCTTGAGAACCCCATGAACAGTATGAAAAGGCAAAAAGATAGGACATTGAAAGATGAACTCCCCTGGTTGGTAGGTGCCCAAAATGCTACTGGAGATCAGTGGAGATAACTTCAGAAAGCCAAAACAAAAACAACATCCAGTTGTGGATGTGACTGGTGATGGAAGCCAGGTCCGATGCTGTAAAGAGCAATATTGCATAGGAACCTGGAATTTTTAAGTCCATGAATCAAGGCAAATAGGAAGTGATCAAACAGGAGATCGCAAGAGTGAACGTCCACATTTTAGGAATCAGCAAACTAAAATGGATTGGAATTTAACTCAGATGACCATTATATCTACTACTGTGGGCAAGAATCCCTTAGAAGCAATGAAGTAGCTATCATAGTCAACAAGAGTCCAAAATGCAGTACTTGGATGCAGTCTCAAAAATGAAAGAATGATCTCTGTCCGTTTCCAAGGCAAACCATTCAATATCCTGGTAATCCAAGTCTATGCCCTGACCAGTAATACTGAAGAAGCTGAAGCTGAATGGTTCTATGAAGACCTATAAGACCTTCTAGATTAACACTTGAAAAAGATGTCCTTTTCATTATAGGGGACTGGAATGCAAAAGTAGGAAGTCAAGAGATACCTGGAGTAACAAACAGGCAAATGTGGCCTTGGAGTACAAAATGAAGCAGGGTAAAGACTAACAGAGTTCTGTCAAGAGAATGCACTGGTCATAGCAAACACCCTCTTCCAACAACACAAGAGAAGACTCTATACATGGACATCACTAGATGGTCAACACTGAAATCAGATTGATTATATTCTTTGCAGCCAAAAATGGAGAAGCTCTATACAGTCACCAAAAACAAGATCAGGAGCTGACTGTGGTTCAGATCATGAATTCCTTATTTCCAAATTCAGACTTAAATTGAAGAAAGGAGGGAAAACCACCAGACCATTCAGGTATGACCTAAATCAAATCGCTAATGATTATACAGTGGAAGTGAGAAATATATTTACGGGACTAGATCTGATAGACAGAGTGCCTAATGAACTATGGATGGAGGCTCATGACACTTTACAGGAGACAGGGATCAAGACCATCCCCAAGAAAAAGAAATGCCAAACAGCAAAATGGCTGTCTGAGGAGGCCTTACAAATAGCTGTGAAAAGAAGAGAAGCAAAAAGCAAAGGAGAAAAGGAAAGATATACCCATTTGAATGCAAAGTTCCAAAGAATAGCAAAGAGAGATAAGAAAGCCTTCCTCAGAGATCAGTGCAAAGAAATAGAGGAAAACAATAGAAAGGGAAAGACGAGAGATCTCTTCAAAAAATTAGAGATACCAAAGGAACATTTCATGCAAAGATGGGCTCAATAAAGGATAGAAATGGCATGGACTTAACAGAAGCAGGAGAGATTAAGAAGAGGTGGCAAGAATACACAGAACTGTACAAAAAAGATCTTCACGACCCAGATAATCACGATGGTGTGATCACTCACCTAGAGCCAGACATCCTGGAATACAAAGTCAAGTGGGCCTTAGAAAGCATCACTACGAACAAAACTAGTGGAAGTGATTGATTTCCAGTTGAGCTATTTCAAATCCTAAAAGATGATGCTGTGAAAGTGGTGCACTCAATATGCCAGCAAATTTGGAAAATTTGGAAAACTCAGCAGTGGCCACAGAACTGGGAAAGGTCAGTTTTCATTCCAATCCCTAAGAAAGGCAATGCCAAAGAATGGTCAAACTACTACACAATTGCACTCATCTCACATGCTAGGAAAGTAATGCTCAAAATTCTCCAAGCCAGACTTCAACAGTATGTGAACCGTGAACTTCCAAATGTTCAAGCTGGATAGAGAAAAGGCAGAGGAACCAGAGATCAAATTGCCAACATCTGCTGAATCATCAAAAAAGCCAGGGAGTTCCAGAAAAACATCTATTTCTGCTTTATTGACTATGCCAAAGCCTTTGTGTGGATCGCAACAAACTGTGGAAAGTTCTGAAAGAGATAAGAATACCAGACCACCTGACCTTCCTCTTGAGAAATATGTATACAGGTCAGGAAGCAACAGTTAGAACTGGACACGGAAAAACAAACTGGTTCCAAATACGAAAAGGAGTAGGTCAAGGCTGTATACTGTCACCTTGCTTATTTAACTTATATGCAGAGTACATCCTGAGAACGCTGGGCTGGAAGAAGCAGAAGCTGGAATCAAGATTGCCAAGAGAAATATCAATAACCTCAGATATGCAGATGACCCCACCGTTATAGCAGAAAGTGAAGAAGAACTAAAGAGCCTCTTGATGAAAATGAAAGAGGAGAGTGAAAAAGTTGGCTTAAAGCTCAACATTCAGAAAACGAAGATCATGGCATCCAGTCCCATCACTTCATGGCAAGTAGATGTGGAAACAGTGGAAACAGTGGCAAACTTTATTTTGGGGGCTCCAAAATCACTGCAGATGGTGACTGCTGCCATGAAATAAAAAGATGCTTACTCCTTGGAAGGAAAGTTATGACCAACCTAGACAGCATATTAAAAAGCAGAGACATTACTTTGCTAACAAAGGTCCATCTAGTCAAGGCTATGGTTTTTCTAGTAGTCATGTATGGATGTGAGAGTTGGACTATAAAAAATACTGAGCACTGAAGAATTGATGCTTTTGATCTGTGGTGCCGGGGTCCAGCCCCAGTGGATCCAGGGTACTTTGAAGCGGGGATGGCGTGGCAAGGAAAAACTTATTTATTTAGCAATATAAAAAGAGATTAGGAAGAAATAGTATAGTAGGAAAATTTAGTGGAGAAAAGATGCTGAATAACTTGGTTTACATGGAGAACTAATAAAACCTCGAGACAAGAGGTTTGCATCATCTACATTAGGCCACCGGCGCCTGTTTGAATAGCAGAAGGTGCCCTGCCTTGGGCTCCCTCTCGCGTGGGTCTTAGAAGCCAGGGCAAGTAAGTAGACATGGTGAGCCTCCGTGCTCCAGATGGGAACTGAGCCTGAAAAGGAGAGGGAGGGAGAGGAAGAAAGAGGGAGAGAGATTCGACACAGGGGAAACCAGTCTTTCCAGTGACTTGCCCCCCCCCCTCTATTGTCGGGAAAGGCCTTTTATACTTTTGGTTGTACATAGGGATCAATGGATAATACAAAATTATGCAGCATCAGCAGCCCTGACTGCTATCGAGACCAGGCTTTCTCTCTGCATACCTAGCTGTATACACAAGTCTTAGGTGATTTACATCATCTTCTGGCCAGAAGGCCAATTAACATTTTACGGCCCTTTTCTGATAAGGGTCTGTCAACCAGAAAACTTGAAAGTGTTGTTCTTTCCAAAGTCCAGTACCACTCTCAGAAAGCACTAAATAAAGTTACATTCTTACACAGCAAGGACACAACAATTTATAACAATGAAAGAGGAGTACAGTGGTTTATAACAAAGAGAAAATAAATTAACCTAAAAGTCTAGTGTTGCCAACATCAAAACTACTATATTCCTTTTTCTATATCCCAATTACATTGATTAATATCCTTCAGGTGCCTAAAAGATAAAGAATATGGAGGCCTGGCAGCAGTCATTGACTCAACAGTGAAACCCATCACCAATATAATTCTTAGCTCTTTAGAAAAGGCTCTATATCTTTAAGATGCTTTAAGCTTCTTGCCTCTCGCGGTTGGGGGGCTGTAAACAATTCACAAGTTGTAAAAGTCCGGGCAGACGGTCAGGTAAGTTAGAAAGCCATCAGAGGGGTTTAAACCGAGACATTCTTTTTATATGCAGGAGACTGTTAACTGGAGCTCTGAGTTAACTCTTTCCAGAGAATGGTGGTCAGAGATAGCCCCTGTTATGTCAGAAGAGTGGAAAGCACAGTACAATAAGGCAGGCAGACTCTGGTTTTGGGGGGTAGATGTTCAGGAAAACCCAGGGGGAACACCTGAAGCCAGATCACGCCTTTGCGTATGTCAGGCTTCCTTCCTCATGACCTTTGCCACAGGCGGGATTCCTCACGCTGGCTCCCGGCACTGTGGTGTTGGAGAAGAGTCTTTAGAATCCCTTGGACTGCAAGGAGATCCAACCAGTCCATCCTAAAGGAAATCAGTCCTGAATATTCATTGGAAGAGCTGATGCTGAGGCTGAAACTCCAATAGTTTGGCCACCTGATGCAAAGGACTGACTCATTGGAAAAGACCCTGATGCTGGGAAAGATTGAAGGCTGGAGGAGAAGGGGACCAGAGGATGAGATGGTTGGATGGCATCACTGACTCAATGGACATGAGTTTGAGTAAACTCCGGGAGTTGGTGATGGGAGAACTGGTGTGCTGCAGTCCACGGGGTCACAAAGAGTTGGACATGACTGAGCAACTGAACCAAACTGAACTGAACTGAATCCTTTTAATGTACTGATGGATTTGGTTTGTTAGTTTTTTGTTGTTGTTGAGGATTTTTGGCATTTATATTTACCAGAGACATTGGCCTGTAATTTTCTTTCTTGTAGAGTCCTTAACTGCCTTTGTTATCAGGGTAATGCCAGCCTCATAAAACGAATTTGGAAGTGTTCCCTCCTAAATGTTTGGAATAGTTTTCTGAAGGATTAGTAGTTAATCTTTCTTTAAATTTTTGGCAGAATTTGCCAGTGAAGAGATCTGGTCCTGCTTTCCATGTTGGGAGGGTTTTTGTTTGTTCATTTTGCTTTTTACTAATTTAAACTCCTTACTCAAAATTGGTCTGTTCAGATTTTCTATTTCTTCATGACTCAGTATTGATTGGTCATATTTCTCTAGGAATTTGTCCATTTCCTCTAGGTTATCCAATTTCTTGTATATAGTTGTTTATAATATTTTCTGATGATCCATATTATTTTTGTGGTATTAATTGTAATATCTCATTTTTCATTTATGATTTGGAGTCTTCTCTCTTTTTTCTTTGTCTAGCTAAAAGTTTGTGGGTTTTTTTTTAAATCTCTTAAAAGAACGGCTTTTCATTTTGTTGTTCTCTGTTTTTTTTCTAGTTTCTGTTTCATTTATTTCTGCTTTTTGTTATTTCTTTCCTACTACTTATTTGGGGCTTAGTTTTATCTTCTTTTTCTAGTTCCTTGACAGGTAAATTTATCTTGTTTGATATAGATAATTATCTCTATAAATTTCCCTCTTAGAACTATTTTTGTTGCATCTAATAAGCTTTAATATGCTATGCTTTCATTTGTCTCAAGATGTTTTTTGATTTCTCTTTTATTCCTTTTTTAACTCATTGGTTGTTCTGAAGCACATTGCTTAATCTTCACATATTTGTTAATTTTCCAATTTTTCTCTTGTTATTTATTTCTAGTTTTATACCATTGTGGTTAGAAAAGATTCTTTTTTAGAATAAGAATGAGTATTTTTCTTTTTAAAGAATTTGCTTATTTATGGCTCCACTGGGTCTTCCTTACTTACTGTGTGTGGGCTTTCTATAATTGCAGTGAGCAGGAATTACTCTCTAATTGTAGTGCATGGGCTTCTCATTGCAGTTGCCTCTCCTATTGTAGTGCATGGGCTTAGCTGTCCAACAGTATGTGGAATCTTCCAGGACCAGGCATCTTGTCTCCTGCATTGGTGTGTGTATTCTTAACCACTGGGCTGCCAGAGAAGTCCTAGGAAAGATTAGTGATATAATTTCAATCTTAAATTTGTTAATACTGTTTCACAGTCTATCACTTGCTCTATCCTTGAAAATGTTCTGTGTGCACTTGAGTGTGTATTCAACTTCTTTTGGATGAAACGTTCTGTACATATCTGTTAAGTTCACTTATTTTATGGTATAGTTATGCCTGATTTCTTTAATGATTTTCTGTCTGTATGTTCTATCCATGGTTGAAAGTGGGGTATTGAAGTCTCTTACTATTACTGCATTGTTGTCTATTTCTCCCTCCAGGTCTACTAATATTTGCTTTATACATTTAGGCATTCTGATGTTGCATGAATAAATATTTATAATTGTTACATTCTCTTGATGAATTAACCTCTTTATCATCATATAGTGACCATTTTGTCTCATTACTGTTTTTGACTTCAAGTTTATTTTATCTGATATAAATATAGCTATACTCATTCTCTTTTGATTTCTATTTACATCAAATATCTTTTTTTATATCCCTTGGCTGTCAGTTTATGTGTGTCCTTAAAGCTAAAGTGAATCCCTTTAAGCAGTATATAGCTGGTTAACATGAAATTTACATAAAAGATCTTATAGTCTAATATGTTAATAACTCTGCTTTGAATATATATGCATAAAAAAACTACATTTTTATCCTCCCCTTGTTTCTTGATTTTGGTTGTGTTTAATACTTTTTTGTCTTTTAACTTTTATACTAGAGTTAGAAATGATTTACATATCACCACTGTAATATTAGAGTTATGAATTTAACTCTATATCTTTACCAATCAGTTTTACAATTTCATCTGTTGTCATGTTACTAATTAGTATTCTTTCATTTCAACTTGAAGAACTCCCTTTAACTTTTTTTATAAGGCATTTCTAGTGTTGATGAACTCTTTCAGCTTTTGTTTGGGAAACTTTTATATCTTTTGTCTTTTTTTTTTTTTTCTTTCAGCACTCTGAATATATTAGTTCACTCCCTCTGGCCTGCAAGATTTTGGTTGAAAAATCCACTGATAGTTTTATGGGGGTTTGCTTGCATGTAACAATTTGCTTTCCTCTGCTACTTTTAAGATTTTCTCTCTACCTTTAACTTTAGACCACTTAATTTTAATGTATCTTGATGTGGGCCTCTTTGGATTCATCTTTTTGGGTAGTTTTTTGGGCTTCCTGGGTCTGGATGTTTGTTTCTTTTTCCTGACTTGGAAAGGTTTCAGCATTTATTTCTTTAAATAAGTTTCCTGTCTCTTTATTTTTCCCTTTCTCCTTCTAGGACACCTCTAACACATGTATTGGTCCATTTGATGGTATTCTCTAAGTCCCTTATGCTTTCTCTGGTTTTCATTCTTTTTTCTTTTTGCTCCTCTGATAGATGATTGCATCGACTTCTCTTTAAGTTCATTGATCCTTTCTTCAAGTTCATCTAGTCTGGTGTTGAACCCTCGATTGAAATTTTCAACTTATTTATTGTTGTTCAGTTCTATGATTTCTGTTGGTATTTAAAAAAATATTTTCTATGTGTTGAAATTCTCATTTTGTTCATGCATTGCTCTCCTTACCTTGGTGAGTATCTTTATGACTACTATTTTAAACTCTCTTTCAGGTAAATAGCTAATCTTCATTTCATTAAGCTTGGTTTTTAAAGATTTTTCTTGTTCTTTTTTTTTTTTTTTTCTTGTTCTTTTGTTTGTAACATTCCCCTCTGTTTTCATTTTTCTTTTAGCTTTCTAAATTTATTTCTTTACATTAAATAAAACAACCACTTATCCCAGTCTTGAGAAATTGGCTTTGTGTAGGAGATGAACCTTGTCAATACACATTTCCTGGGTTCCTGGTTGCTTCTCAAATGTTTGTGATTGTCCAAACCGACTTCCAATAGATTAGAATGAGCCAAGACTCATCAGTGTCTCAAAGGTGTTGGAAATGCCCATATTCCTGTTCAGGCTCCTGGAGGACTAATAATTGCTTGCCCCATTCAGCTCCTGGATATAAATGGAAGTCCAATCTTCAGGCAGAAGTTGGGAAAATTAGGACATTAACTTAGACATCATATTAAAAAGCAGAGACATTACTTTGCCAACAAAGTCCATCTTGTTAAAGCTATGGTTTTTCCAGTGGTCACGTATGGGTGTGAGAGTTGGACTATAAAGAAAGCTGAGCACCGAAGAATTGATGCTTTTGAATTGTGGTGTTGGAGAAGACTCTTGAGAGTCCCTTGGACTGCAAGGAGATCCAAGCAGTTCATCCTAAAGGAAATCAGTCCTGAATATTCACTGGAAGAGCTGATGCTGAGGCTGAAACTCCAGTACTTTGTCCACCTAATATGAAGAACTGACTCATTTGAAAAGACCCTGATTCTGGGAAAGATTGAAGGTGGGAGGAGAAGGGGACGAGAGGATGAGATGGTTGGATGGCAACACTGACTCAATGGACATGAGTTTGAGTAAACTCTGGGAATTGGTGATGGACAGGGAGGCCTGGCGTGCTGCAGTCCATGGGGTCGCAAAGAGTTGGACATGACTGAGTGACTGAAATGAACTGAACTGAATAACGTAGTAAGGAACCAGAAACTGAGGTTTTTGCTTACTCACTCTCTGTTGAGTCAGAGGAAATAGTCACTGGAGTGCTAGTGAGTCCACATAGAAACATTTCTTTGGTTTTCTGTGGCCCTCTGGGACTCACGAATGCTGAGCCCTGTTATCTCCCAGAGATCAATGATTTGGGAGCCGGTCCCTCAGGTGGCAGTCATAACAGTTGGGATGCTAGATGCATGGAAAAGTTTTTTTCAGTCATAAGCAAGAGACTTGGTATTACTGTTGGAATGAGTCAGGGATAAATGAGGATAGCTGTGCCCATCAGTTCTTTCAGGATCCTGAGAGTATCCCTGTCAGTCACATACAAGCAGATTAGAAGCAAAACCCTTAGGCAGCAACTGGAAAAATGTGCTGTCAATTCCCTTCCAGTGAGAAACTGGGAGATGGGTATTTTTGTCTGCTACCTCTGTGGTGAGCTTGAAGCTGTAAGTGCAAAGGAATGCTCACTCACTCATTTATAAATTGCTTCCTTAAACCTGAAATGAATATAATGTTATATATCAGTTACACATCAACTAAAAATGCTTCTTTGTTTTTCCTGTGAGACCATGTTGCAAACCCTGTTGATTCCAAGAGCTAGGTGATTTGAGGGCTTATCACTCAGGTGGTAAACTTAAAAACTGAGGTGTTACATGCGTGGTCCAAATCCTTTACTCCTCAGGCATCCCTTCTGATTGTAAGGCCCTGTGCCATGGGTGGAGTTTATGATGAGAGTGTATCTAACCATGATGAGTCAATGGGCGAAGGTAAGAAAGGAAGAGGAGAGAAATAGCAAAGCGTTTCTCAAAGTATTTCAATCCACACGCCTCCCCTTCCTCCTGTCAGAGATTGAATCTCACTAAGATAATAGACCCTTCCCATAGCTCCAGTTGGAGAAGGCAATGGCAACCCACTCCAGCACTCTTGCCTGGAAAATCCCATGGATGGAGGAGCCTGGTAGGCTGCAGTCCATGGGGTCACTAAGAGTCGGGCACGACTGAGCGACTTCACTTTCACTTTTCACTTTCCTACATTGGAGAAGGAAATGGCAACCCACTCCAGTATTCTTGTCTGGAGAATCCCAGGGACAGAGGAGCCTAGTGGGCTGCCGTCTGTGGGGTCGCACAGAGTCGGACACGACTGAAGTGACTTAGCAGCAGCAGCAGCAGCAGCAGCAGCAACATAGCTCTAGTAACCCAGTTCGATCCGTTCATTGGAAAGATCCCCTGGAGAAGAGAATGGCTACCCACTCCAGTATTCTTGCCTGGAGAATCCCATGGAATGAGGAACCTGGTGGGCTACAGTCTATGGGGTCGCATAGTCAGACACAAATGAGAAATTTTCACTCTCAGGTAGACTTAGCTTTAGAAAGGAATGCTACAATTATTATTACTCAACCAAACTTGGATCTCCTCATCCATATGCATTAAAAATAATCTACAGACAGCAGTTTGTGGTTAAGGAAAGTACAGCATTTTTTGCAAGGTACCATTGTGTGGCAAGCAAGAACAGGCAGATCATGCTCAGTAGACCTGAACTCCCTAACGGCTTTCTGGGAAGAACTTTAAATACATTGTGAGGGAGAGAGTCCCAGCATGTGATCAGCTTGTGCTCAATTCTCTGTCTGATGGGTGGTGTTTCTGGAGTCAACGTCATCAACCTTCTGCTTTGAACTGTCCTAGGTCTACTTGCTGCTGGTAAGCACTTAACTTCTTCCACCAGTTGGGGGTTTTAGAACCTGCAAAACAACTCAAGGATGTGGCTCAGGATATTATTTATAATCCTTGAAGAGAAACTTAATATCCCTGACTTTGTTTTATGACTAAACAATTCTTATTTTGTCTTGCTTGACTTTTTCCCTTTGTTTCTGCATTTTCTCACTTCTCTGATTAAATTTGCTCTTTGGAACCTGAGGAAGGCCTAGGATGTTAAAGGTTTTCTATAAACAAGAGATAGGTAGGGGACATGTTGGGGGGAATGTCCCTGGAAAGGCCCCAAAGGGTCCTAAGCAGGAACATTATTACTTTTTTCTAACCCAAATTCAAAAGCAGGTTATATACAAAGCCTATGATGGAGTGCTTTCAATTTCAGATGATAGAGTAACAATCTACTTCACCTCACCTCCTGAGACCTCACTAAAACTAGACAAACAATAAAACAATAAAAATATATTAAATCTACAACCATAAAGAAAACAGGAAATGAAACAGCAACAGTAAGAGTTATTTTTGGAGAAAGAGAGCATGCAGAAGCGGCAACTGGAATAGCAAAATAGTAGCTAAATCCTAACGAGCTTGCAACAGAACTCACTGGCAGTTCCAACACTGTATACAAAAATAAAATCAAAATGGATTAAAGACCTAAATGTAAGACTGGAAACAATAAAACTCTTAGAAGAAAACATAGGCAGAACACTCAGTGACAAATTATAGCAGTAATTTTTTGATCTGTCACCTAAAGCAAGGGAAATAAAAACAAAAATAAACAAATGGGACCTAATTAAACTTAAAAGGATTTGTACAACAAAGGAAACCATTGACAAAATGAAAAGACAACCTACTGAATGGGAGAAAATATTTGCAAATGGTGAGACTGACAAGAGATTAATT
The DNA here is from genome assembly GCF_014754425.2 of Oryx dammah. NCBI lineage: Eukaryota > Metazoa > Chordata > Mammalia > Artiodactyla > Bovidae > Oryx > Oryx dammah. The sequence continues at coordinate 83,194,044 of NW_024070185.1, read as the reverse complement.
TCCAAAATATATAGCTTATACAACTCAACATCAGAAGAAAACACCTTGATTTAAAAATGAGCAGGAGACCTAAATAGACATTTTTTCAAAGAAGAAATGCAGATGGTTAACAGGCATATGAAAAGATATTCAACATAGTTAATCATCAGAGAAATGAAAATCAAACACACAATGAGATATCACCTCACACTTGTCAGAATGGATAACATCAAAAAAACCCCCAAATAACAAATGTTAGTGAGAATGTGAAGAAAAGGGAATCCTTGTACACTGTTGGTAGCAATGTAAATTGATATCGCCACTGTGGAAAACTGTATGGAGGTTTCTCAAAACACTAAAAATAGAATTACAATATGACACAGCAGCTCCACTCCTGGGTAAATACATGAAAAAAATGAAAATACTAATTTAAAAAGAAGCATGCATCCCAATGTTCATAGCAGAATTATTTAAAATTGCCAAGATATGGGAACAATGAAAGTGTCCATCTCAACAGATGAATGGATAAAGAAGATATGATCTGACCTTAAATGACACATTAGACCAAATGGACTTAATTAATACTTATAGAGCATTCCATCAGAAAGCAGCAGAACACACAGTTTTTTTTTTCAAGTGCACATGGAATATTCTCTAGGATAGATCATATTCTAGGCCACAGAAGAAGTCTCAGGAAATTTTTTAAGCATCTTTTCCAACCACTGTATGATATTAGATATCAGCTACAAGGAAAAAATTGCAAAAAACACAAACACATGGAAGCTAAACGATATGCTACTATACAACCAGTGGATCACTGAAGAAATCAAGTAGGAAATTTTTAAAAATAACTAGAGATTAAAAAAAAAAAAAAAAACCTCAACAGTCCAAAACCTATGACATGCAGCTAAAGCAGTTCTAAGAGGGAGGTTAATAGTGATACAACCTTATCTCAGGAAACAAGGAAAATCTCAAATAAACAACCTAACTTTACACCTAAAAGAACTAGAGAAAGAAGAACAAACAAAATTCAAAGTTAGTAGAAGGAAAGAAATATACAGGTCTTATTTTTGTATCCATTCATCCATTCTGTGTCTTTAGATTGATTGGAGCATTTAGTCCATTTGTATTTAAAGCAATTATTGATATATATAAGCCTATTACCATTTATTGTTTTGAGTTTGTTTTTGTAGGCCTCTTCTTTCTCTTGTGTTTCCTATCTAGAGAAGTTCCTTTAGCATTTGTTGTAAAGCTGGTTTCGTGGTACTGAATTCTCTCAACTTTTGGTTGTCTGTAAAGTTTCTGATTTCTCCTTTGAATCTGAATAAGATCTTTGCTGAATAGAGGAATCTTGTTTGCAGATTTTTTTCCTTCTATCACTTTAAGTATATTCTGCCGCTCACTTTTGGCCTGCAGAGTCCTTCCTGAAAAATCAGCTGTTAACATTATGAGGATTCTTTTGTATGTTATTTTTTGCTTTTCCCTGCTGCCTTTAATATTTATTCATTGTGTTTCATTTTAGTTAGTTTGATTAATATATGTCTTGGTGAATTTCTCTTTGGGTTTATCCAGTATGGGACTCTCTGGGCTTCCTTACAATTACAGTTAGAGTTTAGTCACTCAGTCATGTTCGACTATTTGTGACCATATGGACTGCAGCACAGCAGGCCTCCCTGTCCATCACCAACTCCCAATGTTTACTTAAACTCATGTTCATCGAGTCGGTGATTCCATCCAACCATCTCATCCTCTGTCATCCCCTTCTCCTCCAGCCTTCAATCTTTCCCAGCTACAGGGTCTTTTCAAATGAGTCAGTTCTTCGCATCAGGTGGCCAAAATATTGGAGTTTCAGCTTCAACATCAGTCCCTCCAATGGACACCTAGGACTGATCTTCTTTATGATGGACTGGTTGGATCTCCTTGCAGTCCAAGGGACTCTCAAGGGTCTTCTCCAAAAACAGTTTAAAAGCATCAGTTCTTCAGCATTCAGCTTTCTTCATAGGCCAGCTCTAACTTCCATACATGACTACTAGATGGAACTTCGACTAGATGGAACTTTGTTGGCAAAATAATGTCTCTGCTTTTTAATATGCTGTCTAGGTTGGTCATTACTTTTCTTCCAAAGAGCAAGTGTCTTTTAAATTCATGGCTGCAGTCACCATCTGCAGTGATTTTGGAGCCCCCCAAAATAAAGTCTGACATTGTTTCCACTGTTCCCCATCTATTTGCCATGAAGTGATGAGACTGGATGCCATGATCTTCATTTTCTGAATGTTGAGTTTTAAAGCAACTTTTTCACTCTCATCAAGAGCTTCTTAGTTCTTCTTCACTTTCTGCCATAAGGGTGGTGTCATCTGCATATCTGAGGTCATTGATATTTCTCCCAGAAATCTTGATTCCAGCTTGTGCTTCATCCAGCCCACCGTTTCTCATGATGTACTCTGCATATAAGTTTAATAGGCAGGGTGACAATATACAGTCTTGACGTACTCCCTTTCCTATTTGGAACCAGTCTGTTGTTCAATGTCCAGTTCTAACTTTTGCTTCTTGACCCGCATACAGATTTCTCAGGAGGCAGGTCAGGTGGTCTGGTATTCCCATCTCTTTCAGAATTTTCCAATTTGTTGTGATCCACACAGTCAAAGGCTTTGATATAGTCAATAAAGCAGAAATAGAAGATTTTCTGGAACTCTCTTGCTTTTTCAATGATCCAAAGGATGTTGACAATTTGTTCTCTGGTTCTTCTGCATTTTCTAAATCCAACTTGAACATCTGGCAGTTCATGGTTCACATACTGCTGAAGCCTGGCTTGGAGAATTTTGAGCTTTACTTTCCTAGCTTGTAAGATGAGTGCAATTGTGTGGTAGTTTGACCATTGTTTGGCGTTGCCTTTCTTTGGAATTGGAATGAAAACTGACCTTTTCCAGTCCTGTGGGCACTGATGAGTTTTCCAAATTTACTGGCATATTGAGGTCAGCACTTTCATAGCATCATCTTTTAGAATTTGAAATAGCTCAACTGGAATTCCGTCACTCCACTAGCTTTGTTCATAATGATGGTTCACTTGACTTTGCATTCCAGGATGTCTTGCTCTAGGTGAGTGATCACACCACCGTGATTATCTGGGTCGTGAAGATTTTTTTTGGATAGTTTTTCTGTGTATTTTTGCCACCTCTTCTTAATTTCTCCTGCTTCTGTTAGGTCCATATCATTTCTGTCCTTTATTGAGCCCATCTTTGCATGAAATGTTCCCTTGGTATTTCAAATTTTCTTGAAGAGTTCTCCAAGTTTTCTCATTCTATTGTTTTCCTCTATTTCTTTGCATTGATCCCTGAGGAAGGCTTTCTTATCTCTCCTTGCTATTCTTTGGAACTCTGCATTCAAATGGGTATATCCTTCCTTTTCTGCTGCTGCTAAGTCGCTTCAGTAATGTCAGATTCTGTGCAACCGCATAGACGGCAACCCACCAGGCTCCTCCGTCCCTGGGATTCTCCAGGCAAGAACATTGGAGTGGGTTGCCATTTCCTTCTCCAATGCATGAAAGTGAAAAGTCAAAGTGAAGTCACTCAGTCATGTTGGACTCTTCTCGACCCCATGGACTGTAGCCTACCAGGCTCCTCTGTCCATGGGATTTTCCAGGCAAGAGTACTGGAGTGGGTTGCCATTTCCTTCTCCTTTTCTCCTTTGCCTTTAACTTCTCTTTTTTTCTCAGCTATATGTAAGGCTTCCTCAGACAGCCATTTTGCCTTTTGCATTTCTTTTTCTTGGGGATGTTCTTGATCCCTGCCTTGTGTATGGTTTCACAAACCTTCATCCATAGTTCTTCAGGCATTCTGTCTATCAGGTCTAATCCCTTGAATCTATTTGTCACTTCCCCTATATAGTCAGGATTTGATTTAGGTCAAACCTGAATGGTCTAATGGTTTTCCCTACTTTCTTTAAGTCTGAATTTGGCAATAAGGAATTCATGATCTGAGCCACAGTCAGCTCCTGGTCTTGTTTTTGCTGACTGTATAGAGCTTCTCCATCTTTGGCTGCAAAGAATATACTCAATCTGATTTCAGTGTTGACCATCTGGTTAACAAGAGATGACCCTGTTTAGAGTTATCTCTTGTGTTATTGGAAGAGGGTGTTTGCTATAATCAGTGCATTCTCTTGGCAGAACTCTGTTAGCCTTTGCCCTGTTTCATTCTGTACTCCAAGGCAACATTTGCTTGTTACTCCAGGTATCTTTTGACTTCCTACTTTTGCATTCCAGTCCCCCATAATGAAAAGGACTTCTTTTTTGGGTGTTAGTTCTAAAAGGTCTTGTAGGTCTTCATAGAACCGTTCCACTTCAGCTTCTTCAGCATTATCAGTCAGGGCATAGTCTTGGATTACTGTGATATTGGATAGTTTGCCTTGGAAATGAGCAGAGATCATTCTGCTGTTTTTGAGACTGCATCCAAGTACTGCATTTCAGACTCTTTTGTTGACTATGATGGCTACTCCATTTCTTCTAAGGGATTCTTGCCCACAGTAGTAGATATAATGGTCATCTGAGTTAAATTCACCCATTTCAGTCCATTTTATTTCATTGATTCCTAAAAGGTCGATGTTCACTCTTGCCATCTCCTGTTTGAGTACTTCCAATTTGCCTTCCTTTTCCATATGTTAGGAAATTTTTTTTTACTATAATCTCAAGTATTTTTTCATGCTCTTTTTCTTCCTCTTTGGGGACCCATATAAATAAAATTTTGATGCATTTAATATTGTCCCAGAAATCTCTGAGACTGTCAATTCTTTTAATTCTTTTTTCTCTATTCTGATCCTCAGCAGTTATTTCTGTCATTCTTCCAGCTCACTTATCCATTCTTCTGCCTCAATTATTCTGCTATTGATTCCTTCTAGAGTATTTTTAATTTCAGTAATTTTTTTCATCCCTGTTTGTTTATTCTTTATTTCTTCCAGATTTCTGCTAAATATGTTAAATGTTTCTTGCATTTTCTCCATTCTTTTGTTGATATTATGAATCTTCTTTACTGTCATTATTCTAAATTCTTTTTCACATAGGTTGCCTATTTGTTCTTCATTTATTTGGTCTTATAACTTTTTACCTTGCTCCTTCATCCTTAACATATATATATATATTTTTTTCCTATTTTTGATGTGTGGGACTGCATCCTTGTCTCACTAGTTGTTTGGCCTGAGGTTTCCAGCAGTGGAGGTTGCAGGCAGTTGGATAGATCCAAGTCTTGGTGTTGAGATGCAGACCTCTGGGATACATCACTCTGATTAATATTCCTTGTGGCCTGACATTCTCTGTTACTGCAGAAGTTCAAACTCAGTGCTCTTGCCTCACGAGCAGTGGAGTGTGGGCGGGGGTGGGGGGATGTGAGAGAAAGAAAGGAAAAAGGGAGAGAAAAGCAGAACAATAACAAAGAATAATGAAAAATAAATAAATTTAGAATAGTAACAGATACATAACCCACTCCAGTATCCTTCCTTGGAAAATCCCATTGGCAGAGAAGCCTGGTAGGCTGTAGTCTACATGAGGTTGGACACGACTGAGTGACTTCACTGTCACTTTTCACTTTCATGCATTGGAGAAGGAAATGGCAACCCACTCCAGTGTTCTTGCCTGGAGAATCTCAGGGATGGGGGAGCCTGGTGGGCTACCGTCTATGGGGTCGCACAGAGTTGGACACAACTTAAGCGACTTAGCAGCAGCAACAGATACATTAGAAAAAGTAAGAGTACATTTTAAGTGACCCCAGAGGGTAAAACTGGACTCTAAAACATATTTGGAGTCCAGTTTTACCCTCTGGGGTCACTTAAAATATATTCTTACTTTTTCTAATATATCTGTTACTATTCTAAATTTATTTATTTTTCTTTATTCTTTGTTATTGTTCTGCTCTTTTCTCCCTTTTTCCTTTCTTTCTTTTTTCTTTCTTTACTCCCCCCCACATAAAGTCAAGAGGGAACAGACTAGTAAGAGAGTAAAATAACAAAATTTAGAAAACGAATAGAAATAGTAGAGAAAATAAGAATATGTAAAATATGTATCAAACAACCACTGGAGGATAAAACTGAACTCCACTGGCAAATAGTAGAAAAACAAAACAAACCAAAACTCCCCCAAACCAACAATAACAACAAAGGCAGAAAAAACCATGCCTGTGAAGGGCAGGGTCTAGGTAGGGAAGGGCTTAGGCAGTGTCACTGTTTAGGTGGGGGTGAGATTTAGACAGGGGTGGGGATGTAGAGTCCTGAGTCTGGACCCATGCCTTCAGAAAAGGCCCTAGTGGGCATGGCCGGGGGGGTGGCCTGGTTGCACCCAGTCAAGGAGGCCTCTTCAATGCCTCCAGCTTCAAGCTGCAGAGGAATAGGCCAGGGCTCCAGGAGGCTCCCCAGGGCCAAGTGGGAAGGGGAACACTGGATGGGTTCTCCACAGCTGCAGGTACCCTCCCCCAGGCAACCCTGCTCTCTCTCCCCTCTCTCTTGTACTCACAGGACCTACATGAGCGGAGAGTGCCCTCAGAGGGTACGCTGAAAGACAAAGCAAACTATAGAGGGTGGAGGTGGGTCCCCAGAAGATGGAGGTGCCTTGGAGTATGGAGGGAGCCCCTAAAGGAGGAGGGTATGGAAGGATGGGGGGGTGCCCAAAGGATGGGGGTCTTGGAGGGAGAAGGAAGCTGGAAAGCAGAGGGGGACCCTAGAAGGTGGAAGGGGCCCCTGAGTGGCACAAATCTCAGCCTGGAGGGAGGAGGGGGCTCCCGAGGGAGGAGAGGGCCCTGGAGGGCAGAGGGGATCCCTGGAGAGTAGAGGGGATCCCAGAGATCAGAGGGGGACCCTAGAAGATGGAGGGAGCCCCTGCTGCTGCTGCTGCTGCTGCTGCTAAGTCGCTTCAGTCGTGTCTGACTCTGTGCGACCCCATGGACTGCAGCCTACCAGGCTCCCCTGTCCATGGGATTTTCCAGGCAAGAACACTGGAGTGGGGTGCCATTTCCTTCTCCAATGCATGAAAGTGAAAAGTCAAAGTGAAGTCGCTCAGTCGTGTCCGACTCTTCGTGACCCCATGGACTGCAGCCTACCAGGCTCCTCTGCCCACGGGATTTTCCAGGCAAGAACACTGGAGTGGGGTGCCATTGCCTTCTCTGGGAGGGGCCCCAAGTTGGCGCAAATCTTAGCCTTGAGGGAGGAGGGGGCCCCGGAGGGAGGAGAGGGCCCCAGAGGGAGAAGGGAGCCCTGGAGGGCAGAGGGGATCCCTGGAGGGTAGAGGTCCTGGTCCAGAGTGTGGATGGGGGTCCACAGAGGGAGGAGAGGGACCCCAGATGATGGCGCCCTGGGGGGAGGAGGAAGCTGGAGGGCAGAGGGTGGCCCTGGAGAGTGGAGGGGATCCCAGAGAGCAGAAGGGGTGCCCAAAGGGTGGAGTGCTAGACCTGGGGCCTCAAAACACTCCCCAGGGCCAAGTGGACATGGAAACACCAGGAAGTTCCCTGCTCTGCAACCCTGCAGAACCTCCCCCAGGATCCTCCCCTCCTTCCCGTGTCCATAGGACCTACCCTGGCAGAGTGTGTCCCAAGGACAAGAAGACCCTGGAGGACCGAGGGGGCCCAGAATGCAGAGGGCTCAGCCAGGGGCCTCAAGGGATTCCTGGGTGGGGGGATGCTGAATGAGTGGTGGAATGCCAGGCAGTTCTTACCCCTCAAACCCCAGAAAGAGCCTCTCTTGTTGGCCTGGCTCCCCTCCCCATGCCCACAGGACCCACCCAGGCAGAGGGATCCATGAAGAGCAGAGGGTGCCCTGGAGGGCAGAGGTCTCAGCTGGGAGGGTAAAGAGGGCCCCGGAGAGCAGAGGGTCCCCAGGGGGTGAAGGCCCCACCTCAGGGCCCCAGTAGGCTCCCTGGAGTCAAGCATAAGGGGAAGCTCAGGGGCTTCCCCTAATGGATGCTATCCTCCCCTAGTATCCCTCCCCCCATCGAGCAGACACGCCACTCCCTAGCACCCAAACAATGCCCCTCCCCCAGCAGCCCCTTAGTTGCACTGGTCCCCTGGCTTCCACCTTCCCCCACTCCCCCCACTCAGAGGCTGGTAACCCCCAGGGCTCCTCCTGTCGGCCTGTCTGCTGGAGTGCCCCTCCAGCATCTGCTGAGGGTCCTACGTGGGGAGGCCCCGGACTTTCGGTCACCATCTTGGCTCTGTCTTCCAGAACGTTTTTTTTAAATGTAGAGACTTCTTCGATTTTTCAATAGATCAGTGTTTTCCTTTACTGTTTCTTCTTTGCTTTTATGCTTAAAAAGTATATTCCATGCTTCTTCCAAAACCAATCCTTTTCCACACCGATCTGAGATCAAATCTTAATTATATTTTCCTTTGTTGCTTCCTCAGTTTCATTTATATTTAATTTTTTAATAACTTATGAAGTTACCAAGGTGTCTGATGTGAAGTATGATTTCATACATTTTCCAGCTACTTAATCAATATACTAATCCCTGGAAGCGATTGGAGGCAGGAGGAGAAGGGGACAATAGAGGATGAGATGGCTGGATGGCATTACTGACTCGATGGACGTGAGTCTGAGTGAACTCCGGCAATTGGTGATGGACAGGGAGGCCTGGCGTGCTGCGATTCATGGGGTCGCAAAGAGTTGGACATGACTGAGCGACTGAACTGAACTGAACTGAACTGAATCCCTTTTACTTATTTATTTTAATGTTTAAATTAATTTTTATTGGAGTACAATTGATTTACAATGTTGTGTTAGTTTCTGCTGTACAGCAAAGTGAATCAGTTATGTATATATTGTTATACACACAAGAGAAGACTCTACACATGGACATCACCAGATGGTCAACACCAAAATCAGACTGATTATATTCTTTACAGCCAAAGATGGAGAAGCTCTATACAGTCAGCAAAAACAAGACCAGGAGCTGACTGTGGCTCAGATCATGAGCTCCTTATTGTCAAATTTAGACTTGAATTGAAGAAAGTAGGGAAAACCACTAGACCATTCAGGTATGACCTAAATCAAATCCCTTACTATTATACAGTGGAAGTGAGAAATAGATTTAAGGGACTAGATCTGAAAGACAGAGTGCCTGATGAACTGTGGATGAAAGTTTGTGACATTGTACAGGAGACAGGGATCAAGACCATCCCCAAGAAAAAGAAATGCAAAATGGCTGTCTGAGGAGGCCTTACAAAAAGCTGTGAAAAGAAGAGAAACTAAAGGCAAAGGAGAAAATGAAAGATATATCCATTTGAATGCAGAATTCCAAATAGCAAGGAGAGATAAGAAAGACTTCCTCAGGGATCAATGCAAAGAAATAGAGGAAAACAATAGAATGGGAAAGACTAGAGATCTCTTCAGGAAAATTAGAGATACCAAGGAATATTTCACACAAAGATGGGCTCAATAAAGGACAGAAATGATATGGACCTCACAGAAATGATATGGACCTCACAGAAATGATATGGACCTAGCAGAAGATATTGAGAAGAGGTGGCAAGAATACACAGAAGAATTATACAAAAAAGATCTTCATGACCCAGATAATCATGATGGTGTGATCACTCACCTAGAGCCAGACATCTTGGAATGTGAAGTCAAGTGGGCCTTAGAAAGCATCACTATGAACAAAGCTAGTGGAGGTGATGGAATTCCAGTTGATCTATTTCAAATCCTAAAAGATGATGTTGTGAAAGTGCTACAGTCAATATGCCAGCAAATTTGGAAAACTCAGCAGTGGCCACAGGTCTGGAAGAGGTCAATTTTCATTCCAACCCCTAAGAAGGGCAATGCCAAAGAATGCTCAGACTAGCACAAAATTGCACTCATCTCACATGCTAGTAAAGTGATGTTCAAAATTCTCCAAGCCAGGCTTCAATAATACATGAACCATGAACTTTCAGATGTTCAAGCTGGATTTAGAAAAGGCAGAGGAACCAGAAATCAAATTGCCAACATCCTTTGGATCATTGAAAAAGCAAGAGAGTTCCAGAAAATCTTCTATTTCTGTTTTATTGACTATGCCAAAGCCTTTGACTGTGTGGATCACAATAAACTGTGGAAAATTCTGAAAGAGATGGGAATACCAGACCATCTGACCTGCCTCCTGAGAAATCTGTATGCAGGTCAGGAAGCAAAAGTTAGAACAGGACATGGAACAACAGACTGGTTCCAAATAGGAAAAGGACTACATCAAGGCTGTATATTGTCACCCTGCCTATTAAACTTATATGCAGAGTACATCATGAGAAATGCTGGGCTGGATGAGGCACAAGCTGGAATCAAGATTTCTGAGAGAAAGATCAATGACCTCAGATACGCAGATGATACCACCCTTATGGCAGAAAGCGAAGAAGAACTAAAGAGCCTCTTGATGAAAGTGAAAGAGGAGAGTGAAAAAGCTGCTTTAAAACTCAACATTCAGAAAATGAAGATCATGGCATCTGGTCCCATCACTTCATGGCAAATAGATGGGGAAACAGTAGCAGACTTTATTTTGGGGGGCTCCAAAATCACTGCAGATGGTGACTGCAGCCATGAAATTAAAAGATGCTACTCCTTGGAAGAAAAGTTATGACCAACCTAGATAGCATATTGAAAAGCAGAGACATTACTTTGCCAACAAAGATCCGTCTAGTCAAGGCTATGGTTTTTCCATTAGTCATGTATGGATGTGAGAGTTTTAAGAAAGCTGAATGCTGAAGAATTGATGCTTTTGAACTGCGGTGTTGGAGAAGACTCTCGAGAGTCCCTTGGACTGCAAGGAGGTCCAACCACTCCATCCTAAAGGGAATCAGTCCTGAATATTCATTGGAAGGACTGATGTTGAAGCTGAAACTCCAATACTTTGGCCACCTGATGGGAAGAACTGACTCATTTGAAAAGACCCTGCTGCTGGGGGAGATTGAAGGCTGGAGGAGAAGGGGATGACAGAGGATGAGATGGTTGGATGGCATCACTGACTCAATGGACATGAGTTTGAGTAAACATCAGGACTTGGTGATGGGCAGGGAGCCCTCTGTGCTGTAGTCCATGGGGTCGCAAAGAATGGGACACAACTGAGGGAACTGAACTGAACTGATACATTTATGACTCTTCTTTACATTCTTTTCTCATAGATGTCATTACAAAGTATTGAGTAGAGTTCCCCTTGCTATACTAAGTAGTTCTTATTACTTATCTTTTATATATAGTCGTGTGCATGTTGTTTTTGTTGTCCCGTCACTAAATCATGTCTGACTCTTTGCCACCCCATGGACTGCAGCATGCCAGGCTTCCCCGTCTCCCAACTTCTCTCTCCTTCCCCTTTTCCCCTTGGTAATCATAAGTTTGGTTTCTACATTTGTGACTCTATTTCTGTTTTGTAAATAAGTACATTTGTACCATTTTTTGAAGTGAAGTGAAAGTTGCTCAGTCATGTCCAGCTCTTCATGACCCCATGGACTGTAGCCCACAAGGCTCCTCTGTCCATGGAATTCTCCAGGCAAGAATACTGGAATGGACTGCCATTCCCTTCTCCAGGGGATCTTCGTAACCCAGGGATAGAGACAGGATCTCCTGCAAGGCAGTCAAATTCTTTACCATCTGAGCCACTGCTGCTGCTGCTGCTAAGTCACTTCAGTCATGTCCAACTCTGTGCGACCCCATAGATGGTAGCCCACCAGGCTCCCCCGTCCCTGGGATTCTCCAGGCAAGAACACTGGAGTGGGTATCTGAGCCACTAGGGAAGCCCATTTTCTTAGATTCCACATATAAGTCATACCATATGATAATTGTTTTTCTCTGTCTGACTTACTTCACTTAGTGTGACAATCTCTAGATCCACCCATGTTGCTACAAATGGCATTATTTTGTACTTTTTAATAGCTGAGTAATATTCCATTATAAATATGTACCATATCTTCCTTATCCATTCCTCTGTTGATGGACATTTATGTTGCTTACATGTACTAGCTTTTGTAAATAGTGCTGCACTGAACATTGTAGTGAGTGTGTCTTTTCAAATTATGGTTTTCACTGGATCATATGGTAGCTATATTTTTAGTTTTCTTTAAGGAAACTTCATATTGTTCTCCGTAGTGGCTATACCAATTGACATTCCCACCAATAGTAAAGGAGGATTCCTTTTTTCTCTGCACCATCTGTTGTTTGTGGATTTTTTGATTATGGCCATTCTGACTGGTGTGAGGTGGTAACTCACTGTAGTTTCAATTTGTATTTCTCTAATAATTACTGATGTTGACCATCTTTTCAAGTGCTTTTTAGCTATCTGTATGTCTTCTTTGGAAAAATGTCTATCTAGACCTGCCCATTTTTTGACTGGGATGTTTGTTTTTTGATATAGAGCTGCATGAACTGTTTTATATATATGAGATTAATCCCTTCTCTGTCTCTTCATTTGCAAATATTTTCTCTCATTCTGAGGGTTTTTTCATTTTGTTTATGGTTTACTTTCCAATTTGAAAGCTTTTAATCTCCCATTGGTTAATTTTTAAAAATCACTCTGAGAGATGGATCCAAAAAGAACTTAGTGCAATTTATGTCAAAGAGTGTTCTGCCTATATTTTCCTCTAAGAGTTTCACAGTATCTGGCTTTACATTCAGGTATTTAATACATTTTGAGTTTCTCTTTCTGTATGGCATTAGGGAATGCTCAAATTTTATTCATTTACATGTAGCTGTCGACTTTTCCCAGCACCACTTATTGAATAGACTGTTCTGTGTGCACTTGCATAGAAAGTGTATCCTGCTATTTTTGGATGGTGTGTCCTATAGGTGTCTATTAAGTCTCTCTGGTGTATGTCATTTAAGGCTTGTGTTTCCTTATTAATTTTCTGTCTGGATGATCTGTCCATTGGTGTAAGTGGGGTGTTAACATCACCCACTGTTATTGTGTAACTGTTGATTACCTTTTATGGCTGTTAGTTTATGCCTTGTATACTGAGGTGTTCCCATGTTAGATGAATACTTACTTATAATTGTTATATCTTCTTGGACTGATCTTTGATCATTGTGTAGTGTCCTTCCTTATCTCTCATAACAGTCTTGATTTCAAAGTTTATTTTGTCTGATAAGTATATTGCTACTCAAGCATTCTTTTGATTCTATTTGAATGGAATATATTCCATCCCCTCATTTTCAGTCTGTGTCCCCGGTCTGAAGCGGGTCTCTTGTACGCAACATATATATAGATCTCTCTTGTATCCATTCAGTCAGTCTATCTCTTTTGGTTGAAGCATTTAATTCATTTACATTTAAGGTAATTATCAATATGTATGTTCTTATTGCCATTTTCTTAATTGTTTTGGATTTGGTTTTTTTTGGTTTTCTTTCTCCTTTTCTTCTACTCTTTTATGTTTTGATGACTATCTTTAGTGGTGTGTTTGGGTTGTTTTTACTTGTGGGTTTCTACTGCAGTTTTTTGGTTTGCACTTCCCATGAGATTTTGGTATAGTAGTCTATATAGGTGCAAGCTTGGTTTTTCCAGTAGTCATGGATGGATGTGAGAGTTGGACCATAAAGAAGGCTGAGTGCCAAAGAACTGATACTTTCTAACTGTGGTGTTGGAAAAGACTCTTGAGAGTCCCTTGGACTGCAAGATCAAACCAGTCAGTCCTAAAGGAAATCAATCCAAAATTAGTAGAATGAAAGTGTTGGCTTCTGCCATACATCAGCATGAATTAGCCACAGGTATACATATAGCCCCTCTCTCTTGAACCTCCCTCCCGCCTCCCAGAGCCCAGGTTTGAGTCTCCTGAGTCATACAGCAAATTCTTCTTTTTATTTCCTAACTGATGCTACATAGTTTGTACTGAAGTTTGTTATAGCATTGTAATTATAAGAAAGCATTTTTAAAATTTTGTATTATTTTTAATTGGAGGATAATTACTCTACAATACTTTGGCCACCTGATGAAAAGAGCCAATTCATTGGAAAAGACCCTGTTGCTGGGCAAGACTGAAGGCAGGAGGAGAAGGGGATGACAGAGAAAGAGATGGTTAGATTGCATCACTGACTCAATGGACATGAATCTGAGCAACCTCTGGGAGACAGTGAAAGACAGGGAAGCTCGGTGTGCTACAGTTCACAGAGCACAAAGAGTCAGACACGACTGAGTGACTGAACAACAATATTATTCTGAAAGGTGAAAAGCTGGAAGCACTTCTGCTAAGATCAAAAAGAATAAATCATGATAAATGGGATTGTTTCCTTGATTTCTTTCTCTCTTTCATTGTTAGTGTATAGGAATCCAAGAGAGTTCTGTGTATATATTTTGTATCCTGAAACTTTGCCAAATTCATCAAAGAGCTGTAGTCACTTTCTGGTAGCATCTTTACGATTTTTCTATGTATAGTATATCATTTACAAAGAGTTAGTTTTACTTGAAGCTGGCTTAAAACTCAACATTTAAAAACTAAGATCATGACATCTGGTCCCATCACTTCATGGCAAACAGATGGGGAAACAATGGAAACAGTGACAGAGTTTATTTTCTTGGGCTTCAAAATCACTGCAGACGGTGACTGCAGCCATAAAATTAAAAGACACTTGTTCCTTGGAAGAAAAGCTATGACAAACCTAGACAGTGTACTAAAAATCAGACATTACTTTGCCAACAAACGTCCACTCTCGCCACTATTATTCAGCATAGTATTGGAAGTCCCAGCCACAGCAACTAGAAAACAAAAAGAAATAAAAGGAGTCCAAATTGGAAAAGAATAAGCAAAATTGTTTATAAAGCACAAATCAAGCCTCAGTAATTTTAATAAAACTGAAATCATATCAAGCATCTTTTCTGACCACAATACTATGAGATTAGAAGTCAGGTACAGTGAAAAAACTGAAAAAAGCACAAACACCTGGAGATTAAATAATATGGTATTAAATAATCAATGAATCACTGAAGAAATCAAAGAGGATGTTAAAAAACATACTGAGAGACAAATGACAGTGCAATCACCATGACCAGAACCTATGGGAAGCAGCAACAGCCCTTCTGAGAGGGAAGTTTATAGCAATACAGTCTTACCTCAAGAAACAAGAAAAATCACAAATAGGTAACCTAACCCTACACCTAACGCAGTGTGGCTCACTCTAGAGGTGGGTCAAAGAGGATCTTGCTGTGATGCATGGCATAGTGTTCTGCCTATATTTTACTCTAAGAGTTTTATAGTTTCTGGCCTTACATTTAAATCTTTAATCCATTTTGAGTTTCTGTATGGTATTACAGTGTTCTAATTTCCTCTTTTTAAATGTAGCTGTCCAGTTTTCCCAGCACCACTTACTGAAGACACTGTCTTTTCTCTGTTGTATATTCTGGCCTCCTTTGTCAAAACTAAGGTGCCCATAGGTGTGTGGCTTTATCTCTGGGTTTTTTTATCTTGTTCCATTGGTCTGTTCTTCTGTTTTTGTGCCAATACCATGCTGTACAAGTCTGCATGCCCACCAACAGTGTAAGAGAGTTCCCTTTTCTCCACACCCTCTCCAGCATTTATTGTTTGTAGACTTTTTGATGATGGCCTTTCTGACTAGTATGAGGTGATGCCTCACTGCAGTTTTGATTTGTATTTCTCTGATAATGAGCGATGTTGAGCATCTTTTCCGCTTGTGCCCATTGGCTTTTGTTGTTTAGTTGCTCAGTCGTGTCTGACTTTTGCGACCCCATGGACTGTAGCTGGCCAGGCTCCTCTGTCCATGGGATTTCCCAGGGAAGAATACTGGAGTGCGTTGCCATTTGCTACTCAGGGTATCTCTCAACACAGGGATCAAACCTATATCTCCTGCATTGGCAGGCAGGTTCTTTACCCATGAACCACCAAAGAAACTCTGTGTTCATTTGCCATCTGTATGTCTTCTTTGGAGAAATGTCTATATAGATCTTCCACCATTTCTGGATTGGGTTGTTTTTGATATTGAGCTGCAGAAGCTGTTTGTATATTTTGAAAATTAATCCCTTGCGAGTTACTTTGTTTTCAAATATTTTCTCTGATTTTGTGGGTTGTCTTTTTGTTTATGGTTTCCTTTCCTGTGCAAAAGCGTTTAATTAGGTCCCATTTACGTGAACCATGAACTTCCAGATGTTCAAGCTGGATTTAGAAAAGGCAGAGGAACCAGAGATCAAATTGCCAACATCCGCTGGATCATAGAAAAAGCAAGAGAGTTCCAGAAAAACATCTATTTCTGCTTTATTGACTATGCCAAAGCCTTTGACTGTGTGGATCACAAGAAACTGTGGAAAATTCTGAAAGAGACGGGAATACCAGACCACCTGACCTGCCTCTTGACAAACTTATATGCAGGTCAGGAAGCAACAGTTAGAACTGGACATGGAACAACAGACTGGTTCCAAATAGGAAAAGGAGTACGTCAAGGCTGTATATTGTCACCCTGCTTATTTAACTTATATGCAGAGTACATCATGAGAAATGCTGGGCTGGAAGAAGCACAAGCTGGAATCAAGATTGCCGGGAGAAATATCAATAACCTCAGATATGCAGAAGACACCACTCTTATGGCAGAAAGTGAAAAGGAACTAAAGAGCCTCTTGATGAAAGTGAAAGAGATTGAAAAAGTTGGCTTAAAGCTCAACATTCAGAAAACTAAGATCATGGCATCTGGTCCTATCACTTCATGGGAAATAGATGGGGAATTAGTGGAAACAGTGTCAGACTTTATTTTGGGGGGCTTGAAAATCACTGCAGATGGTGATTGCAGCCATGAAATTAAAAGACACTTATTCCTTGGAAAAAAAGTTATGACCAACCTAGATAGCATATTAAAAAGCAGAGACATTACTTTGCCAGCAAAGGTCCGTCCAGCCAAGGCTATGGTTTTTCCTGTGGTCATGTATGGATGTGAGAGTTAGTTGGACTGTGAAGAAAGCTGAGGGCCGAAGAATTGATGCTTTTGAACTGTGGTGTTGGAGAAGACTCTTGAGAGTCCCTTGGACTGCAAGGAGATACAACCAGTCCATCCTAAAGGATATCAGTCCTGGGTGTTCATTGGAAGGACTGATGCGGAGGCGGAAACTCCAGTACTTTGGCCACCTCATGCGAAGAGTTGGCTCATTGGAAAAGACCCTGATGCTGGCAGGGACTAGGGGCAGGAGGAGAAGGGGACGACAAAGGATGAGATGGCTGGATGGCATCACCAACTCGATGGACGTGAGTTTGAGTAAACTCCGGGAGTTGGTGGACAGGGAGGCCTGGCATGCTGCGATTCATGGGGTTGCAAAGAGTCGGACATTACTGAGCAACTGAACTGAACTGTTTACTTTTGTTTCTATTTCCATTAATCTAAGAGGTGGATCCAAAAATAGTGCTCCAATTTATGTCAGAGTGTTCTATGTTTTCTTCTGTAGTTTTATCATATCCAGCTTTCATTTAAATCTTTAATCTATTTTGATTTTATTTCTGTGTAGGGCGTTGTGTTCTAATTTCATCCATTTACAGGTAGCTGTCTAGTTTTCCCAGCACCACTTCTTGAAGAGACTGTCTTTTCTCCATTGTATATTCTTGCCTCCTTTGTCACAGATTAGGTGACCATAGGCGTGTGGGTTTGCCTCTGGGCTTTCTATCCGGTTCCATTGATCTGTATTTCTGGTTTTGTGCCAGTAGCTTTGTAGTATAGTCTGAAGTCAGGGACCCTGATTCCTTTAGCTGTTTTTCTTTCTCAGGATTACTTTGGGTATTTGAGGTCTTTCATGTTTCCACACAAGTTGTTAAAAAAAATTTTTTTTTTATTCTGTGAAAAAATGGCATTGGGAGTTGCTCTGAATCTATAGATCACCTTGGGTGCATGTGTGCATGCTTAGTTGCTCAGTCATGTCCAGTTCTTTGCAGTCCCATGGACTGTAGCCCACCTGGCTCCTCTGTTCATGGGATTCTCCAGGCAAGAATACTGGAGTGGGTAGCCATTCACTTCTCCAGGAGATCTTAAGCAGTTTTTTTTTTGTTTTTTTAAACCATCTGAGCCACCAGGGAAGCCCAAGTCATTTTCACAGTGTTGATTTTTTCAATCCAAGAACATAGTATATCTCTCCATCTGTTGGTGTGATCTCGTTGTTTTCATCAGTATCTTGTAGGTTTCTGAGGTCTTTTGCCTCCTTAGGTAGGTTGATTCCTAGATATTTTATTCTTTTTGATGCAATGGTGAATGAGATTGTTTCTCATCTGTCTGATCTTTTGTTGGTGGTGTATAGAAATGCAAGAGACTTTTGCATAAATTTTTCAGTTTTATTGAGTTTCTCATATATTGTCTTTCGGTTACGTTGATATTCTCTATTGTTCTTCCTGTTTTGTATTTTACTGATTTTTATTACTCCACTTCTTATGTTTACTTTGGACTTAATTTCTTCCTCTGCTTATTTCTTAAGGTAGAAGACGAAGTCATTAATTTGATCTCTTTTAATATAGGCTTAGTGCTATCAATTTCCTAAGTATTGTTTTAGCGAAATACCATCAATTTTGATGTTTTCATTTTTATTGTTTAACTTGTTTTCTAATTTCTCATTTGATCTCCTTTTAATCCTTAGGTTATTTAGAAGTATGTTAGCTCATTTCCAAACATCTCTGGATATTTTCCAGAGATCTGTTCCTAATTTCTAATTTAATTCCATTGTGGTCAGAGAATGTCATTTATATGACTTGAATCCTTTAGAATTTAGAATTGTCACTCATTTTTATGACCCTGAATCTGGCTTGTCTTGGTATACAGATCACATACACATAAAAAGAATGTGTGCTCTGTGGCAGGTGGAATTTTAGAAATGTTCATCAAGACAGCTGATTGAGAGTGTTGTTCAAGTTTTATATATTCTCAGTGATTGCTGTAGTCAGAAACAGGAGGGACCTCCAGCCAAATTTTGGTTTGGATATTGACACACACACGCATACACACGTGCACAAACACACACACATCAAAAGAAGATAAACAGGCTCGTTACTCACATTACGAGGTGTTAAGATCCAAAACAGATTGAGTGATCAGGCACAGAAGACAGGCAGGGAAGGGAGACTGGCTTGGGGTTTTTATGGTTATTAGGGAATAGAGTCTGGATAAGGCTTCCACTTATAGCGTGAATTTCCCGTGATGCCAGAATTTCCCGTGATGCCAAGGGATGGGGCACTAGGGTTTAGCTTATCAGCATGCCCAGATATGGAGTGGAGGGGGGAGGTGAGGCTTAAAAGCTGTTAGCACTCAGACCTCAAAAATGGAGTCACCTCTATTACAATGGCTTTCTGTCTACTTGTTGGGTCATTTATTGAAATAGCTGACTGTGGCTGTGAATTTGTCTATTGCTCTCTTTGCAGTTTTATCGGTTTTCCAGGGTTTTATCTGGGACCAGGGTTTTCCTGGAGGCTCTGGAGAGCCACTGAGCACTTCTAAGCAGTGGCTGAAGCTGTGCATGCAGATCCCCAGGACAGCAATATGCAGGATCCGCCCCTGGGATAGTGGCTTGACCATCAACATCACCTGCCTGTTCCTCTGCCTGTGCTGATGAATACAGCAATTGAGCTGCTTCCAGAGGGCCATCCCCATTTTCAGGGAGGACCTGCTGCTCCTGCAGTTGGGGTGACGTTGACTCTGCTACATGGGGCTCCTAGGAGGTACAGTAGCCACTGGCTTCTGCTCCCAAGATGTGCTTGTGGGAAGTGCTCAATGATGCTGTACTGTGAACAGGTATTCAGTCTGTTCCAACCCAGCCTCTCCCCTTTGCCCAACCAGAAACATACCCCCTAATAAAGGAATCTGACAGCTGCCTACTCAAATTCTGGAGGAAGCTTGTGCCCTCATAGGTGTTCACATCCAAGGGCTACTGGATGTGAACCTGAGAGCCTGTGCTGGGTTTCCACATTTCAGCCATCTGCCCTTGCAATTTTTACCATTCGCTCATGGCACCCCATTCCAGCACTCTTGCCTGGAAAATCCCATGGATGGAGGAGCCTCGTGGGCCGCAGTCCATGGGGTCGCTAAGAGTCGGACACGACTGAGCAACTTCACTTTCACACATTGGAGAAGGAAATGGCAACCCACTCCAGTGTTCTTGCCTGGAGAATCCCAGGGACGGGGGAGCCTGGTGGGCTGCCATCTATGGGGTCGCACAGAGTCGGACGTGACTGAAGCGACTTAGCAGCAGCAGCATGTGCTACTTTTACCTTTGAGTACAATTATCTTAAGACCAATCTTTACCATTAGCTCATACTTGCTTAAAAGGAATGATTTAAATAAATTTGCCGTCTGAAAAAGTAAACTGCATTATTGCCATGGATAGAAAACCTAAGTAACACAAGCCACAAACGGACAGTGAAAAAATGAACACAATGAAAATACACAATGTTGTCACACGTGGTAAAACATTTGCCTACTCTGCTTCATCACAGAGCACACACCAGCACATGTCCACTTGGCCTGGGCAGCAACACCAAGAGCTGACAAGGGATGAAGTGGGCAGCCCCTATGTATGTCCAAAAACTTCACCTGCACACCCTCTGGGAGGCTGTGGGGAGGCAGGAAGCCTGTGGTGCTCTGCTTTTGTCAGCCAGTTGGACAGGTATTGAGTCTAAGGGGCTGGCAATTTGTGTGACAACCATACGTGACACTTGGGGACACCTTGGCAACTACAGTGTCATACAAAGCATCTGTGGGCTCCAGTGATGACATAGCCCAGGTGCTGCTGCTCCAACTCCACATTCTTCACTGGAGGAAACACTAAATTGCACTCAGAGATTACTGAAAACCAAGATACAATTTTCTCATCCCAATGAATGGGACCCCCTGAATTCTACACCAAATTCCAGGTCCCAGTGTGATCCCCCTTTCCAGCTGGCCAGGCTGCAACTTTACTACTGCATGCTACACTGTGAAGCCCCTAGCCAGTTCCCTGGCTTTCACACTGTGCTTCGGACACCCTCCTATGGTGGCAGTGCAGCCCTACAAGGGCCACTGGGCTGATCCTACCCCCTACTGAAGTCAGGGGCTTCAGACCTGGGCCTGGCCCCTCCCAGTGGTGCATGTGAAATCTGAACGAAGGGTCATTTCAAGCCACTGTGGATGCCTGTCCTGTGCCTGGGGGGTGTATGATCATGAGTCTTCAAGTGACAGAGTAAGGAAGCCTGAGGAGCAGCATAATGAATGGAGCTGTGTGCACAAAGGCCCAAGCCTGGATGGGCCAAGGAGCCATTAACAGAGATGGGCACCACTGTTCAGCCTCCAGGGCTCTGCATAGAATGGGGCTGTCCTGGGTGTGAAGGAGAATGCCTGAAAATGGGGGCCAGGATGCCTGCGATCCACAACCTCAACTGCTTCTCTGAGAGGTGGGTCTTTATCACGCCTGACCCATCCTAGCTGCTGTCTGGACACAAGGACCTTGAGCTATCCTGGGCACTATTAAGCACCATAGAAAGTGTCATCCCTATATACAAGAACCCCTTAGCTAAGGGTACTTACCCCTAGACCCGTCCAGCTGTGCGATCCCAGGAGTTTCTCCAACACCCTCATTCACTTACCACCATCGCAGGTTACCTGCCTGTCTGGGGACCACCAGAAAGGAGAATTTGAAAAACCAAAGTCCTGTTTCCCCCAAAATATTTTTTTATTCTTGCTTACATTTGTGTTTCCAATTGTGAATAAAAAATGCTTAGAAAGTGATTACAAAACATCGTGAACCGGACACGAGGCGTGGGCTCGCCTTCTCTGCGTGAGATGACACAGGGCCTGCCGTCTGGGTCTGGGTCGGCCTGCCTGGGCTCAGTCGGGCTTCTCACTTTCAGAATCTAGAAAACAAAACCGCCACAGCTCATTATAGGCCTGCCGTGACCACGTGAGGCCCTGGAAGCTGGAATGGTGACACCAGAGCGGTCACACTCTTTGGAGGGCCGGGCCGCCTGACCACGACCCAGGCACTATACAGATAAGACTCCTGGCTGCCTCTGCCATCTGGCCACCTTCCACACTGAGCAACTGCCTGAACCAGGCAGGGCCTCCCAGGGTCCGCACAACTGTTGCTCTGGAGAGTGAGGGACCTCTGGCTCCCTGGGCACAGCAAGCAGAGCAGCATCCCAAGCCGCCCAGGCCTCTGCTCAGAGCCAGTGCTGAGGTGGAGCACTGTGGGTGGCCGAAGCCCAGCGCCTGACTGCACCTTGGTGGAAACACAGGACAAACAGAACCGGGCAGCGACCCCAGCTGGGTGGAGTGGGAGGAACCGCAACTCCCAGCTTGAGTGCTTGCAGCAGGCATGCAGGGGCACTGCCAGCTGAGCAAAAGGCCATCAGGGCCGGTGAGCCAGGAAAACGTGCTGACCCCTGCAGGGGGCCTCCTCCAACTTGCACCCTGCTGGACAGCAGAGCCCCTCAGGTGACCGGAGGGCAGGTGGCCCAGCCCCCCACCCAGCTCTGTCCAGAGTGAGTCACACAAACCTGGCTTTCTGTTGGACAACATGGACAGGGGTCAGAGACACCTTTTAGTTGGCCATGAGACTCATACCCTCCACAGGCAGAGGCTACCGTACATCCAAATACAGTTCAGATTCAGAGTCTGAAAGCTGAGTGAACAGGCCAACCTAGGCCCGGAGCCGCAGAGCTGGCCTACGTGCCCTGCCCCACACCCCACTCTCATCCTCCGAGTCAGGTCAGCTCAGCATCAGTCACACCAGATCCTGTCAGGAAGACAGCACCTGCCACTCAGCGCCCTGGCCTCTCCTGGCCGCCCCGGCCTCCTGGGTGAGGTGCTGACAGCAGGCGTGTTGCTGAGAGTGAAGCTGTGCCAGGACAGAGCAGTGCTGCCTGCCAGGGCTGCCCACCCAACGCTCCCTATGAGACTGGCTGGTTCAGCTTCTCTGTGGCCAGAAGTTAAGAAAAAGATGTGGCTCCACACTGTTTTCAAGCAAAAATGTTTATTTTTCTCCTTCAAATATACAATCTCTTGGAGAGTCTGTGCCACTGACCATTCCTGTTACAGGCCAGGACTCCAAACCGCGTGTCTGGTACAGCAGGGGGAGTGGGAAGAGGGCAGTTTCCACCCCCCTCAGGACACAGGCGCACATGATTCTCAATCCAAGGACCCAGGGGCACATTACAGAGAACAGAAATCTCTTACTATAGCTTCATGCCCTGGCAGAAGATTCTGCATAATCACCTAGAAAATTCAATTCTAACTGAATTGATGGAATAATACATTTAAACCAAAAGAATTCAGCCAGTCCTCGTAAAGTCCCAAAGTACAGCAGAACTATAGAATTCACAGCTGGGCAGCCCAACCAGCCGCCTCCCAGTGGGAAGTGGGAAACATCTTGGCCAGTGGGGAGTGGGGCCTTCAGCTCCCACCCTGGGCTGTTGGGTGCCTGTCTGAGATGAGTAGCACTGAAATTTCCAGGAGAGGAACACTCCTACCCCCCAGCACGATGGCTTGGTGCCTGCAGAACAGTCTGGAGGCCAGAGGTGGGCAGAGTAGCCTGTGAAAACATGGGAAAGCTAGGCCCAGGTGACCACAGGCCTCTGTGCAAACAACAGAAAAGGAAGGCAGGCTGGGAGGGGAGGTTGGTGGGCCCCTTGAGCAGAAGGGGCCACACTCTCTCTGCAGAGCAGGTGGCCTGCCTGTGCTTCTGCACCTCCAGACACACAACTTTACCTCCCCCACACTCGTAGCAGCCCTGCAGGCTCTGGGTCATGTCTGCTTACCCAGCACTTTACAGCAGGTTCCACATAGCCAAACACACATGCTAACATTCCTGACTAAGAGATCAACTGCCATTAGCAATGCACTGCCCCAATAACCATGCACCCCTGGGCAGTCTGCTGGCAGTGCCCACGGCACTGCAGTTGAGGGAATTTGTCCATCTGTTTGCTATCTGTGACCATACAGCTGGAGAGATCTCATTTTATGAGTACAAAGCAGAGTTACTCTAGCATTTGCAACTCTTCAATATTCAAGGTCACTAGTTCAATTTTTTTAAAGCAAGTACAACAGAAAAGATCAGACTTTAGCTTCAGATTTGTAAACCATTCATATCTCTGCAACTTAAAATGGGAAATAGAGATATCAATGCACAAACCAACTATAAACGAAATACACCTTTTCTGATACATGGTTTTTTAAAACACCTCTTTCCATCAGGGAATGGAAAAGCTGGAATTCAAGGCACTGTACTTCTGCAGGGTTATTACAATGCTCTAACCATCGATTCAAGTACAGAAAGTGAGTGCAAAGACAGCAAGTGTTGACCACAGGAACCTAAGAGGAAATAAGGTCTGCAGCAATAAAGTAAGCAAGGATTGCTGCCCATGTGCCAGCTCCCTGGCTGGGCACCCATGAGTAGGCAGCGCAGGACTCGGAGGCCAAACCACAACCCGACTCCTCCAGGCTGTTCAGTGTCTTCCACTGGCAAGTAGTGAGACAGAGAGCTACATGATCTGCAGCCTGGGGCCGGGCATGCTGACCACAGTTGGCCTGAAGAACACAGGGAGGGCTGGCGCATCTGCTGCCCCCAGGCTTGGCCCCGCGTTGAGGCTCCGGCTGCCTGCCTGGGCTGCCCAGGGACCCCAGGACACTGGAGCTGGGATCAGGCTTCCATACTGGCCCAAAGGTGGGGCTGGGAGGCAGGAGAGGGCAGTACCTGGCATGGGCACAGGAAGGGCTGAGGCAGCTCCAGGAATGACCACGGTGGGTACAGGGCTGGGTACCGGGGCCAGACATGGCATCCCCATTGCTGTTCGAGAGGTGTTCATCTACAAGACAAGAAACATGGCTTCAATCAGCTAACATCACTCAGTGGCCTTGGGGGGTCCCTGCAGTTTTCTATCCTCAGGAGAGGGTGGTCTCAGGACCTGCCTTGGGGCACCTTTTAATGGCTGACATCAGAGTGAAAATGTGGGGCAAGAAGGCAGCCACATGCCGTGAATGTCCACAGGCCAAAGTGGGCTTCAAAGCAGACCCAGCAGGACCTAAACCCTGAGTATCAGGGAGGGAACCACACACCCCCACCCAAAGACGTCTTGCTTGACTAGTCAGTGCCATTATGGGAGGTCCAGAACAGCTGGGAGCTCTGCAGGGTTGTGCCCAGAGATCTGGAGTCGGGGGCAGGGCAGTGCCTCTGCTCCCTGCACCTCAGGTACAGCCCAGGAAGAGAAGCAGCACAATGACAGGGAAACAAGCTGTGATGGTTAGTGAGGCCCATGGCCATGATGCAGAAACCTGATGAAGCTACTGCAAGAAAAGAGATGACGGACCAACAGCCTTCAAACTCTCTAGACACAATGTTGGCAGATATAACCAAGCAACTACAAAAAAAAAGATAAAACATCAGAGCCAAGTGAGGTTTTGCCCCACAAATGCAATGATGTTGTCTCAGCAAAAATCACTGCATCTTACCACTGTTACATACAAAAGGAGGATTCCACGTGATGCTCCCCACAGATGCAGGGGGAGTATCTGAGAAGTTCCACACTCCTTCACAGAAAGCACAGGGGCTGAAGCTGGAGGGTCCCTCCTCCATCTGGAAGGGCCTCTGTAGAACCCACAGCCAACCCTGTGCCAATGGTGAAATGCCAAATGTATTTCCCCTTGCCCCTTGCTTCCCTTGCCCCTAGCCAACACTATATGGGAAAGTTCCAGCCAATAAAAGAAAAGAATAAGGAACACAGACTGAAAAGAAAAAGGAAAACCATCCTTATTTGCAGACGACAAGACCGTGTATAGAGAAAACCAAAGAGAGCAGACAAACCAATTTCTAGAACTAAGAAGTAAATTTAGCAAGATTGCAGGATACAAGGTACAAAAAATAACCATATTTCTATATACTACCAACATAATCTGTAAAAAGATATTTTAAAGCAATAAAATTTATAATCACATTCTAAAACATCAACTATCTCAGGTTAAATTTAATGAAAGACGTGTAACACCTTTACACTGAAAACTACAAAACTTCACTGAGAGAAAATTCAGTTCAGTTCAGTTCAGTTCAGTCACTCAGTCGTGTCTGACTCTTTGTGACCCCATGAATCACAGCACACCAGGCCTCCCTGTCCATCACCAACTCCAGAGAGAAAATTAGACATAAACAAAGAAACGTCATGTTTATAATAGACTGGCTACTGTTAACATGTCAAATCTTACCCAGATGATCAACAGACTTAATACAATCAGAATAAAAATCCAATAACGCTATTTTGTAGATATATACAGGCTGTCTCTAAAATGCAAATAGGGAACTATTAAAGACCTAGAAAAATCAAGAAATTATTGGAGGACAAATAAGAAGTATTAATAGATACAAACTATACATAAAAAGATAAACATCAAGAATTTACTGTGTAACACAGAATTATACCTGATATCTTGAAATAACGTATAATGGAATACAATTTGAAAAAAAAAAAAAAGACCACTAACTAAGCCTTCAGCAAACAAAACCAACAAATGCTGGGGAAGGCAGGACTCTGTTTACCAGAGTTATCACTTATAATATTCAGATGTCCAGTTTTCACCAAGAAATCACAAATATTTACACACCGAAAATGGAAAGTATGATCCATACAAAGGGGAAAACTCATTAATAGCAACTATCCCTGAAGAAGTCTAGACACTGTCCTTACAAAATACTGTAAATCAACTGTTTCAAACACATTCAAAGAATTAAAGGAAACATGGAGAAAAAGGAAATCAGGATAATGACGCATGAACGACATGAGAATATCAATAAAGTCAAAGAAGTTATAAAAGGAACCAAATATTAGAGCTGAAATATTAGAGCGAAAAAAGGATAATAACTGAAATTAAAATTCCACTAGAGGCTTCCCTAGTGGCTCAGACGGTAAAGCGTCTGTCTGCAATGCAGGAGACCCGGGTTCGATCCCTGGGTTGGGAAGATCCCCTGGAGAAGGAAATGGCAGCCCACTCCAGTATTCTTGCCTGGAAAATCCCATGGATCACGGAGCCTGGTAGGCTACCGTCCATGGGGTAGCAAAGAGTCAGATACAACTGAGCGACTTCACTTCACTTCAGAGGAGCTCAAAAGCAGATGTGAGCAGGCAGAAAAAGAATCAGCAAATTTGAGACCATATAACTGAAACAGTCAATTCTAAGAAACAGAAAGGAAAAAAAAAGATGATAAGTATACAGAGCCTATCAAGAAGAAAAAACTAAAGACAGGAAAAAATACTTAAAGTACAGAAAGAAAAGATTGTCAACCAAGATTCTACACTGAGCAGGTTGAAGGAGAAATTAAAGACTTCTAGATAAACAGAAACAAAGGCAGGTTGTTATTAAAAGATTTGCCTCACAAGAAATGCTAAACGAAAAACTTTCATTTCAGGTTGAAATGAAAGGATAATAGACAGTAACTCAAAAGTCATGAGAAGAAATAAATGAAGCAACTACATAGCTAAATATGAAAGCCAATACTATTGTAAGTTTGGTTTTAATTCCTTTTTCCCTTATATGATTTAAAAGGCAAATGCATTATATAACGATTATAAATCCATGTGAATGGGCACACAATGTATAAAGACGGAGTCTGTGCAAAAACACAAAGGAGAAGGGATGGAGATATACAGAAGTAAAGTGTTCTCGCACTATTGAAACAAAGTGGTATCATTCAAATAAAGCTGTTATAAGGCTAAGATTTTAACTGTAAACCCTAAGGTAATCAATAAGAAAATACACTACAAAAAAACACTTAAGGCAATAATGAAGTAATTGAGGAATAAAAAACTGTAAGACACACAGGAAAAAAAAAACACAGTAGAAATCTTTTATTATCCATATTACTTTTAATGTAAATGGATTGAAATCTCCAAATAAAAGATGGGCAGACTGGATAAAAAGCACAAGTGATCTATATGCCGTCTACAAAATACTCACTTTAGATATAAAAACACAAAGACGTTGAAAGTTAAAAGGATGGAGGAGAGGAGATCAAGGTGGCAGAGTAGGAAGATGATGCCAACCTCACCCTCCCCCATGAACCCAGCAAAAATACATCTAATATGTGGAGCAACTCTCTCTAAAAATAAACTGAAAATGGAAGGAAAAATTCTTCTAAAACAAAAGCTGTAAAAGAAAGCGCCATATGAGTCATGTAAGAAGGGGAAAGAGCTATCAGGCTGGGATCTGGGCCCACAGAAGAGAAGGGTGATATGTGGTGGTCACTAGGAGATCTCCCCTGGTGGTGATTTGACCTACATATTTGGTACTTCAGCCCTGGGATCCAACATGCTGACATTTACAGTATAGGAGTTCCAGAAGGATATATGTCTTCTTCAGTGGTCTGAAAATCAACTGGACTTAGAGGAGGGTGAGAAACCTAGACCCAAACTTGCTTACTCCCAGGAATGAAGTATAGGATGGGGTTCTGGAGAGTTTCATGAAACTGCCTAGCATGTGCCCAGCCCCTCTGCCTCTAGAGATTTCCCACCAGGCTGAAAGCTATCATTGCTAAGGAGAGTGTGTAGCTTGGGGTGGAGCTGGCTCAAACCTAACCCTGCATATAAATGGGGCAAGTACAGCCACTGCTGGTACTCAGAGGCAGCAGATCAGGAGCTGATTGGAGCTGACCAGCCTGCTGGGACTGTCCCAATGTACACCCTGCCCCACACCTGGTGCCCACTGCAGACCTTTCTGCTCTGGCACTGTGCCTCCTGGGGCAAAAGTGCCATTCCTAGAAGAGGGTAGAGTGCACACTTAGAGGGAAAGCAACCAGCTTGGATACCACCCCTGCTTCAGCACCTGGTGACAAGTCCCCACCCCTGATAGGGTAGTGATGACCATTCAGCATAGAAGAAGCTTCAGTTCCCCCTTGCCTATGGCTCTAGTCCCTCCATCTCCAGCCCCATCACCCACCAGGTGATACCAGACAGCACACCCTGTGGGGAGACATGACCCATCAGATCCACCTCTCACATCAAAACTGCTGAGCACAGGCAGACTGCACAGAGGTCTCCACATAAGTACAACACACCAAGACCAGGATAGGCAACAGTTTCACCTGATTTCATAGCAAGAGGAAATGTTAAGCCAAGTGAGAAAACAAGGACTGTCTTTCCAATGAAAGAACAATGACAAAACCACCAGTGAGAACAGAGAGAATTTACCAGATAATGAGTTCAAAGCATTGGTAATAAGAATGTTAAACAAACTAGGGAAAAGAACAGATGAACACAGAGAGAATTTTAACAAGGAACTAGAAGGTACAAAAACCAGTCCGAATTGAAGAATGAAATAACTAAAATGAAAAACATACTAGAAAGAATTAACAGAAGACTAAGTAATAGAGAAGAATGCATAAGTGATCTGGAAGACAGAATAATGGAAATCACCCAAACAGAATGGTAAAAAGATACACAAATTTTTAAAATATTAGAACAGTTTAAGGAATCTCTGAGACAACATCAAGTATGCTAACATTCACATTATAGAGCTTCCAGAGAGAGGAGAGAGAGTGAAGAGGGTTGAAAATGTATCTAATGAAATTATGGCTGAAAATTTCCTGAACCTGAAGAAAGAAACAGATATCCAGGTATTCAGAGTATTCCAAACAAGATGAACTGAGAGATATAGACCAAAATGTATCATAGTTAAAATGGAAAAAGTTAAATAAGAGAAAAATTAAAGGTAGCCAGAGAAAAAGTCACATAAAGTCACATACAAAGGAATACCCATAAGTCTATCAGCTGATTTTTCTGTAGAAACTTTGCAGGCCAAAAGGGAATGGCATGACATACTCAGAGTGGTAAAAGGGAAAAACCTACAACTAGGATTATTTTCAGCAAGACTATCATTCAGAATTGAAAGGGAAATAACTTCTCAAATAGGGAAAAACTAAAGGAGTTTATCAGGAGAAGGCGATGGCACCCCACTCCAGTACTCTTGCCTGGAAAATCCCATGGACGGAGGAGCCTGGAAGGCTTTAGTCCATAGGGTCGCGAAGAGTTGGACCCAATTGAGCGACTTCACTTTCACTTTTCACTTTCATGCACTGGAGAAGGAAATGGCAACCCACTCCAGTGTTCTTGCCTGGAGAACCCCAGGGATGGGGGAGCCTGGTGGGCTGCCGTCTATGGGGTCGCACAGAGTCAGACACAACTGAAGCGACTTAGCAGCAGCAGCAAAGGAGTTTATCAATACTAAACCAATCCTAAAAGTAGTCTTAAATTGTTTTCCCCATGTGGAAAAGAAAGAGGTACAACAAGGTGTAAGAATTTATCAGTTCAGTTCAGTTTGATCACTCAGTCGTGATTGATGTCTGACTCTTTGAGACCCCATGGATTGCAGCATGCCAGGCTTCCCTGTCCATCAGCAACTCCTGGAGTTTGCTCAAACTCATGTCCATGAGTCGGTGATGCCAGTAAGAATTTATAGGAAAGGAAAAACCCCACAAGTAAACACAAATATGTAGTAAAGGCTGTGGGTCAATCACTCAACATAAGCTAGTACAAAGATTACAAGACAAAAGTTAGAAAATTCACTATAACTACAATAAACAGTTAATGTATATACATGAAGATGTAAAATATGACATCAAAAACATAAAACATAGCGGAAGGTAGTAAAGTGTCCTTTAGAATGTATTTGAACTTAAATGGCTACCAGTTTAAAAAAGAAAATATATAGGTCAACATATATGAACCTCATGGTAACCACAAATCAAAATACTACAATGGATACACAAAAAATAGAGAAAGTAACACAAGCATATCACTAAAGAAAATCATCAAATCAAAGGGAAGAAACTAAAGGAAGAAGAAAAGACTACAGAATGACAAAAACAACCAGAAAACAAGTAACAAAAAAAAGCTGTTAAATACACACCTGCATGTATCTAAATGTTTCAGTCAAAAGACAGAGCAGATAACTGGACCCATTTGTGTGCAAGAGACTCTCCTTAAAGACACACAGACTAGGATTTCTCTGATAGTCTAGATAAGAATCCAGCTGTCAGTGCAGGGGTCATGGGTTTAATCCCTGATCCAGGAAGATTCTACATGCCGTGAGGTTACTAAGCCCGTGTGCTACAACTACTGAGCCCGTGTGCTGCAAATACTGGGCCAACATGCCTACAGCTACTGAAGACTAAGTCTAGAGATTGAGCTATGCAATGAAAGAAGTCACTGCAATGAAAAGCCTGTGCACTGCAACTAGAGAGTAGACCCTGCTCACCACAACTAGAGAGCCTGCATGGGGCAATGAAGACACAGCATAGGCAAAAAATAAATTAAATAAAATTTTCAAAAGACATGCACACTATTTTTCATGCAAATGAAAATGACAAGAAAGCTGGTATCAATACTTACATCTTACAAGTAAGACTTTAAAGGAAAGTCCATAAAAAGAAAACAAAGGGCACTATATATATATAATGATACAGTGATCAATTAAAAAAAAGAATATAACATTCATTAATATACATGCATCCCATATAGGTGCAACTAAATTTATGGAAAACAAATATTATCAGACATAAAAACAAGAAACTGACAATAATAGAAAAATGGTAGGAGAGGTTAACACTTCACTTACATCAAGGGACAGATTCATACAGATGGAAAATCAATAAGGAAACAGTGGTCTTAAATGACACATTAGACCAGATATACATAATATATGTATATATAGGACATTCCATCCCCAAACAGCAGAACGCACATTCTTTTCAAGTTCACATGGAAATGTGCTCCAGGATAGATCACAGACTAGGCCACAAAACAAGTCTCAATAAATATAAGAACACTGAAATTACAGCATGCTTTTTTTCCTCCAACCGCAATAATGTGAAACTAGAAACCAATTACTGGAAGAAAAAACACAAACACATGCAGCCTAAATAACATGTTTTTAGAAGAAACAATGAGTCAGTGAAGAAATCAAAGAGGAAATCAGAAAAAAAGAGAAATAAAAACAAAAACACACCTTTGTACCACTGATGTGATGCAGCAAAAGTAGATGTAATAGGGGAGATTATAATGATACATACATATCTGAGCATATAAGAAAAATCAAGCTATCTTCTACCCAAATGAATTAGAAAAAGAACAAAGCTCAAGTCAGCACAAGTAAAGAAATAATTAAGGCATTATTTTAAAATAATATTTTTATTGATCTTTATTGAAAAATAATAAAGATCAGAGAGGAAATGAATAAAATAGAGACAAAAAATAGAAAAGATCAATGGAAGAGATGATTTTTTAAAAGGATAAACAAAATTGATAAGCTTTTAGCTAGGTTCATTAAGAAAAAAAGAGAATTCAAATAAGCAAAGTAAGATAGGAAAGAGAAGATTACAACCAATATCAGTGAAACACAATATTGTCAGAGAATATTACAGACAGTTATATGCCAACAAATGGAACAATCTACAAGGAATGGATAAAAATCTGAGAAACACAAAGTATTCAAAGACTGAATCAGAAAGAAAGAAACAAACTGAACAGATCAATAAGAAACTGAATTAGTGTTTAAAAAAAAAAAAAAATCTCCCAGCAAACAAAAGTCCAGGAACAGATGGCTTCCCACAGAAATTCTACCAAATATAATGAGAAGAGCTAGTACCTAGCATCACAAACAATTCCAAGAAATGAAGAGGAGGGAACACTCCCAAATTCATTTTAAGAGCCTATTATTACCCTGATAAAATTTAGAAAAAGGCATTACCCAAAAAAGAAAATTACTTCAGTATCTCTGATGAATATAGACACAAAAATCCTCAAAAATATTAGCAAACCAAATTCAACAATATATAAAAAGGATCATATACCATAATCAAGTGTGATTTATTCCACAAATGCAAAGATAGTTCAAAATCCACAAGTCAATCAGTGTGATACACCACATTAACAAAAGGAAGGATAAAAATCACATGATCATTTCAATAGACACAGGAAAAACATTTGACAAAATTCAACTTCCATTCATGATAAGGACTCACAACAAAGCTGGTACAGAAAAAAACGTATTTCAACATAAAAGCCATTTATGACACACTGATAGCTAACATACTCAGCTTTTTCCTCTAAAATCAGGAACAAGATAAGGATGCCCACTTTTGCCACTTTCAACATAGTACTGGCAGTCCTAGCCACAGCAACCAGATAAGAAAAAGAAATAAAAGGTATCCAAATTTGAAAGGAAAAAGTAAAAATGTCACTATTTGCAGATGACATATTATATATAGAAAATTCTAAAGTCCCAACAAAAAACTATGAGAACTAATCAATGAATCCAATAAAGTTGTAGGATATGATTGACAAACAGAAACCTATTGCTTTTCTAAACACTAATAATCAAACTATCAGAAAGCAATAAAATAATCCCATTTAAAATTGCATCAGAGAGAATAAAATATCTAGGAATAAACTTAACCAAGGAGGCAAAAGGTTTATAATCTAAAGACTACAAAGCTAAGGCAAAGGAAACAAAAATAAAAATAAACAAGTGGGACTTAATTAAACCTTTGACCAAAAGAAAAGACAACCTATTGAAAGTGAGATAATATTTGCAAATTATATGACTGATAAGGGGTTAATATCCAAAATAAATAAACAGCTCATATAACTCAATACAAAAAAAACACCTTATTTTAAAAAACAGGCAGAGGACTTGAATAGATATTTTTCAAAGAAAACATACAGATGACCAAAGGCACATGAAAAGATTTTCAACACTGGTAATCAGAGAAATGTAAGTCAATACCACAATGAGGTATCACCTTACACCTATCACAATAGCTATAACCAAAAAGATCACCAATAACAAATGTTGGCAAGGATATTGATAAAAGGGTACCCTAGAGAAGGCAATGGCAACCCACTCCAGTACTCTTGCCTGGAAAATGTCATGGACAAAGGAGCCTGGTGGGCTGCAGTCCATGGGGTCACCGAGAGTTGGGCACGACTGAGCAACTTCACTTTCACTTTTCACTTTCATGCATTGGAGAAGGAAACGGCAACTCACTCCAGTGTTCTTGCCTGGAGAATCCCAGGGACGGCGGAGCCTGGTGGGCTGCCGTCTATGGCATTGCACAGAGTCAGACAGGACTGAAGCGACTTAGCAGCAGCAGTACTCTGTTGATGGGAATGCAAATTGGTGGAGCCACTATGGAAAACATTATAGAGGTTTTTCAAAAAAATGAAACTAGAAACACTATATGATCCAGCAATTCCATTCTTGGGTGTGAATCAACAGAAAATGAAAACACTAATTTAAAAAGATACATGTACCTCAATGCATGTTCACAGCAGCATTATGTACAACAGCCTAAGAAACAGATGAATGGATAAAGATATGTGGTTCACATATAAAATGGAATATTACTCAGCCATAAGAATGAAATTTTGCCATTCGCATTAATATAGATGAAGCTGGAGAGTATTATGCTTAGTGAAAACTCAGAGAGAGAAAGAGAAATATTGTATCTAATCAGATATATGTGGAATCTAAAAAAAATGAACATAACAAAACAGATACAGATTCACAGCTATGCAGAAAATAAATTAGTGGCTACCAGTGGGAAGCTGGAGGGACAGAGGGCAAGACAGTGGCTGGAGATTAAGAGGTATAAACCAATATGTATAAAATAAATAAGCTACAAAGATATACTGTACAGCACAGGGAATATAGCCAACATTTTATAATAATTTTAATGATATACATCTATAAAAATATTGAATCACAATGCTGTATATTTGAAACTAATAAATAGTTTAAATCAACCATCAGTTCAGTTCAGTTCAGTCGCTCAGTCGTGTCCAACTCTTTGCGACTCCATGAATCGCAGCAGGCCAGGCCTCCCTGTCCATGACCAACTTGCGGAGTTTACTCAAACTCATGGCCATCGAGTTGGTGATGCCATCCAGCCATCTCATCCTCTGGCGTCCCCTTCTCCTCCTGCCCCCAATTCCTCCCAGCATCAGGGTCTTTTCCAATGAGTCAACTCATCGCATGAGGTGGTCAAAGTACTGGAGTTTCAGCTTTAGCATCAGTCCTTTCAATGAACACTCAGGACTGATCTCCTTTAGAATGGACTGGTTAGATCTCCTTGCAGTCCAAGGGACTCTCAAGAGTCTTCTCCAACACCACAGTTCAAAAGCATCAATTCTTCGGCGCTCGGCTTTCCTCACAATTCAACTCTCACATCCATACAGGACTACTGGAAAAACCATTGCCTTGACTAGACAGACCTTTGTTGGCAAAATAATGTCTCTGCTTTTGAATATGCTATCTAGGTGTGTTATAACTTTTCTTCCAAGGAGTAAGAGTCTTAATTTCACGGCTGTAGTCACCATCTGCAGTGATTTTGGAGCCCAGAAAAATAAAGTCTGACACTGTTCCCACTGTTTCCCCATCTATTTCCCATGAAGTGATGGGACCAGATGCCATGATCTTTGTTTTCTGAATGTTGAGCTTTAAGCCAAGTTTTTCACTCTCCTCTTTGACTCTCATCAAGAGGCTCTTTAGTTCCTCTTCACTTTCTGCCATAAGGGTGGTATCATCTGCATATCTGAGGTTATTGATATTTCTCCCGGCAATCTTGATTCCAGCCTGTGCTTCTTCCAGCCCAGCGTTTCTCATGATGTACTCTGCATATAAGTTAAATAAGCAGGGTGACAATATACAGCCTTGACATACTGCTTTTCCTATTTGGAACCAGTCTGTTGTTCCATGTCCAGTTCTGACTGTTGCTTCCTGACATGCATATAGGTCAGGAAGGTCTGGTATTCCCATCTCTTTCAGAATTTTCCAGTTTATTGTGATCCACACAGTCAAAGGCTTTGGCATAGTCAATAAAGCAGGAATAGATGTTTTTCTGGAACTCTCTTGCTTTTTTGATGATCCAGCAGATGTTGGCAATTTGATCTCTGGTTCCTCTGCTTTTTCTAAAACCAGCTTCAACATCTGGAAGTCCACGGTTCACGTATTGTTGAATCCTGGCTTGGAGAATTTTGAGCATTACTTTACTAGCGTGTGAGATGAGTGTAATTGTGCAGTAGTTTGAGCATTCTTTGGCATTGCCTTTCTTTGGGATTGGAATGAAAATTGACCTTTTCCAGTCCTGTGGCCACTGTGGAGTCTTCCAAATTTGCTGGCATATTGAGTGCAGCACTTTCACAGCGCCATCTTTCAGGATTTGAAATAGCTCAACTGTAATTCAATTAAGAAAAAATTTTTTAAAGAAAGTAAAATGATGTGAAATAAAACTCCTGAGAGCTCATCCAAGATGGTGCAACAGGAAGAGCTCGGGCTCACCCCCTCTCAGGAGCATACATACACAAAAAACTGCTGAGGAGCCATCAATAAAAAAGATTGAAAGTGGCCAAAAAAGATATTCTACATCCAAGGATAGAAAGAATAAACAAAAACAAGATGGTAGGAAGGGTGTACTTGCAATGTAATCAAATCCCATACACACTAGGTGGACTATCCACAAACTGGAGATTAATCACATCGCAGAAGTTCTCCCATGAGTTAGAGCTGTGAGCCCCAAGCCAGGTTTCCCAGCCTGAGGCTCTGATATCAGAGGGAGGAGCCCCAAAAGCACCTGGCTTTGAAGGCCAGCAGGGCTTGACTGCAAGAGCTCCACAGGAGTGACTGAACTGAGCTAGGCCAAAAAACAGTGCAGAAAGATATAAATCATACAAAGTATACTTTCGAACACAATGGATGAAATTAAAAAACTAGACGACTGGCATATACACACACACACACACATGCATACATACATACATACATAGAAAGTAAATGACAAACTCAAACAACCAAATAGTCAAAGACATTATCACAAGGGAAACCAGGAAACACCTTCAGTTCAGCCACTCAATTGGGTCTGACTCTTTGCAACCCCATGGACTGCAGCACACCAGGCCTCCCTTGTCCATCACCAACTCCTGGAGTGTGCTCAAACTCATGTCCCTTAAGTCAGTGATGCCATCCAAACATCTCATCCTCTGCTGTCCCCTTTTCCTCCTGCCTTCACTCTTTCCCAGCATCAAGTTCTTTTCAAATGAGTCAGTTCTTTGCATCAGATGGCCAAAGTATTGGAGTTTCAGCTTCAGCTCTTTCAATAAATATTCAGGACTGATTTCCTTTAGAATGGACTGGTTTGATCTCCTTGCAGTCCAAGAGACTCTCAAGAGTATTCTCCAATACCACAGTTTAAAAGCATCAATTCTTCGGTGCTCAGCTTTGTTTACGGTCCAACTCTCACATCCATACATGACTACTGAAAAAACCTAGCTTCGAATATAAGGACCTTTGTTAGCAAAGTAATGTCTCTGCTTTTTAATACACTGTCTAGATTTGTCATAGTTTTTCTTCCAAAGAGCAAGTGTCTTTTAATTTCATGGCTGCAGTCACCATCTGCAGTGATTTTGGAGCCCAAGAAAATAAACTCTGTCACTGTTGCCACTGTTTCACCATCTATCTGCCATGACGTGACGGTACTAGATGCCATGATCTTAGTTTTTTGAATGTTGCGTTTTAAGCCAGCTTTTTCACTCTCCTCTTTCACTTTCATCAAGAAGCTCTTTTGTTCCTCTTTACTTTCTGTCATAAGGCCTGTGTCATCTGCGTGTCTGAGGTTATTGATATTCCTCCCTGCAATCTTGATTCCAGCTTGTGCTTCATCCAGTCTGGCATTTTGCATGATGCACTCTGCATATAGGTTAAATAAGCAGGGTGACAATATACAGCCTTGATGTACTCCTTTTCCTATTTGGAACCAGTCTGTTGTTCCAGGTCTGGTTCTAACTGTTGCTTCTTGACCTGCATACAGATTTCTCAGGAGGCAGGTCAGGTGGTCTGGTATTCCTATCTCTTAAGAACTTTCCAGTTTGTTGTGATGCACACAGTCAAAGGCTTTGGCAAGTTAATAAAACAGAAGTAGATGTTTTTCTGTAATTCCCTTGCTTTTTCTATGATCTAACGGATGTTGGCAATGGGATCTCTGGTTCCTCTACTTTTTCTAAATTCAGCTTCAACATCTGGAATTTCATGGTTCACATATTGCTGAAGCCTGGCTTGGAGAATTTTGAGCATTACTTTACTAGCGTGTGAGAAGAGTGCAATTGTGTAGTTTGAGGTAGTTTGAGGATTCTTTGGCATTGCCCTTCTTAGGGACTGAAATGAAAACTGACATTTTCCAGTCCTGTGGCCACTGCTGAGTTTCCCAAATTTGCTAGCCTTTTGAGTGCAGCACTTTCACAGCATCATTTTTTAGGATTTGAAATAGCTCAACTGGAATTCCATCACCTCCACTAGCTTTGTTCGTACGAATGCTTCCTAAGGCCCACTTGACTTCATATTCTAGGATGTCTGGCTCTGGCTCACACCATTGAGATTATCTGGGTCGTGAAGAACTTTTTTGGATAGTTCTTCTGTGTATTCTTGCCACCTCTTCTTAATATCTTCTGCTTCTGTTAGGTGCATACCATTTCTGTCCCTTATGGTGCCCCATCTTTGAAATGTTCCCTCGGTATATCTAATTTTCCTGAAGAGATCTCTAGTCTTTCCGATTCTATTGTTTTCCTCGATATCTCTGCATTGATCACTGAGGGAGGCTTTCTTATCTCTCCTTGCTACTCTTTGGAACTCTGCATTCAGATGGGTGTATCTTTCCTTTTCTCCTTTGCCTCTCACTTCTTTTCTTTTCTCAACTATTTGTAAGGCCTCCTCAGATAACTATTTTGCCTTTTTGCATTTCTTTTTCTTGTGGATGGTTTGATTCCCTGTGTCCTGTACAATGTCATGAACATCTGTCCATAGTTCTTCAGGTACTCTGTCTAGCGTGTCTAATCACCTTAGAATAAATTAAAAGGAAAACACAATAGTGTCCAGAGGGAAATTTTGTAACTGTAAAAAGTCTACATTAAAAAAGAAAGATCTTAAGTCAACAACTTAACTGTATACCATAATAAAGATTATAAGTAAGATACATACGCAAAATACAGAATAGAAAAACAATAAAGAAAAATCAACAAAATAAAAGAATTAATACCAATACTTCTCAAACTGTTCCAAAAAGCTGAAGAGGTGGGAACACTCCCTAAATCATTACATGTAGCCAGCATCACCCTGATATCAAGGCTAGATAAAGATATCAGAATAAAAAAATTATAACCTAATACCTTTGATAAATACTGATGCAGAAAGTAGCAAACTGCATTCAGTCAATTAAATGACCAGGTGCAATTTATCTGAGAAATGCAAGGATCATTTAATATATGAAAATCAATCAACATAATATATAATTAATAGAATGAAAGACTGAAAAACTATGATCTTAATGCAGAAAAACAACTTGTCAAAAATCTAACACCCTTTCATGACAAAAGCACTCAACATACTAGAAATAAAACAGAATATTCTCAGTATGATGAAGGCCATATATGAAAAATGATGTGAAATATCATTATGATGTGAAAAATCTGAAAGCTTTTCCTCTAAGATGAAGGCAAAGATGGCCACTTTGGCATTTTTATTCAATATAGTACTTGGAGTTCTAGCCAGAGAAATTAGGCAAGAAAAGGAAATAAAAGGCACCCAAACTGGAAAGAAAGAAGTGAAATTACCTCTGTTCAGAGATAACATGTTCTTATATGCAGATAGCCCTAAAGAACACACATATACACAAACACACAAACTGCTAGAATTTATGAATTTAGCAAAGTTGCAGAGTACAAAATCAACACACCAAAGTCAGTTGTATTTGTAATCACTAGCAATGAATAATTTGAAAAGGAAATTAAGAAAATAATTACATTTAAACATAGAGAATAAAATACTTGGGAATAATTTAACTAAGGAGTTGAAAGACTTATACACTGAAAACTGCAAAATACTGCCAAAAGAAATTAAAGAAAACATAAATAAATGGGAAGACATCCCGTATTTATGGATTTGAAGACAATATTGTTACTATGTCAATACAACCCGAAATGAATCTAAACAGATTCAACAAATCACTATCAACGCCTCAATAGCATTTTTTCAAGAAATATAAAAACTCATCCTAAAGCTCATTTGGATTTTTAAGGGATTCCAATAACCGAAACAATTTTGAAAAAGATCAAAGTTGGAAGACTCTTACTTCTTGACTTCAGAACTTACTGCAAAGCCACAGAAATCAAAACACTGTAACATTAGCAACAGGATAGATCGTAGACATGTGGAATCGAATAGAAAATCCAGAAATAAACCTTTGCATATCTGGCCAATTGATTTCCAACAAGAGTGACAAGAGCATTCGATGGGAAAGAGCACTTTTTTTTTTTTTAACAAATATTGCTGGCACAACTAGATACCAACATGCAAAAGAATAAGGATGGTCCCTTACCAAACACCACATATAAAAATTAACTCAAAATTGATTAAAAGTTCTAAACGTAAGAGCTACAGATATTTAAAGTCTTAGCATCTTTAGAGAACTCTTAGAAGGAAACATGGAGAGAAAGCTTTATAATATTGGATTTGGCAATGATTTACTGGATATGATACCAAAGTCACAGGCAATAAAAGAAAAAATAGATAAACTGGACTTCATGAAAATTAAAAATTTTATGCATCAAAAGACATTATCAACAGAGCAAAAAGCCAACCCACAGAATGGGAGATGATTTTTGCAAATGATATTATTTGAAAAGAGATTAATATCCAGAATATATAGAGAACTCTTCCAACTCAACAACAGCAAAAAAAACTCAATTCAAAAGCTGTTTCCACCGTACAATGGTGGCTACAATAAGGAGTCTGCAACCTGGAAAAAGGCCCTCATCCTAGCATGCTGACACCCTCATCTCAGACATCAAGCACCCAGGACTGTGAGAAATAAATTTCTTTTGTTTATAGTTTAAAAATGGGCAAAAGACTTGAATCAAAGAAGACATACAAATGGCCGATAAGCACCTGAAAAGATGCTCAACATCACTTATTATTAGGGAAATGCAAAATAAAACTAGAAGATATCACTTCATACCTATCAAGATGACTACTATTTTAAAAAATCAGAACATTTTTATGAAGTGTTAGCAAGGACGTGGAGAAAGTGAAATCCTTATATACTGTTGGTGGGAATGTAAAATAGTGCAGCTGATCTGGAAAGTAGTTTGGTGATTCCTCAAAAAGTTAAAACTATAAATACCATATGATTTAGTGATTCCACTTCTGGAATCCCAAAGAACTGAAGGCAAAGACTCAAAGAAATATCTATATACCCATGTTCATAGTAGCATTATTCACAACAATTAAAAGAGAGAAGCACCCCAAGTGTCCATCAATGGATGAATGGATAAAAAAGGTGTGGCATGTACATACAAAGGACTATCACGCAGTGTTAAAAAACCCTCACTTATGCTACAACATGAGTGAAACTTGAAGTCAATATGTCAAGTGAAATAAACCAGTTTACAAAAAGACAAATACAGTATGACTCTACACATATTAGGTACCTAAAGAAGTCAAATTCATAGACAGAATGATAGTTGAAAAGAGCTGCGGGAAAGGGGACATATATAAGCAGTTATTTTTCATTGAGCGTAAAGTTTCAGTTCTACAAAATGAAAAAATTTTGTAGACAGACAGTGGTGATGGTTGGACAATATAAATATAATTAATACCACTGAACTGCATATATTTTAAAAAGGTTAAGATGTTAAATTTTATGTTATATGTTTTTGACCACAATTAAAAAAAAAAAAACTGAACCTGGAAGGCATTATACTAAGTGAAATAGGTTAGTGACAAAAGGGCAAATATTGGACGATTCCTCTTACATGAGGTATGAAAAGAAGTCAAATCCACAGAGACTGAAAGTAGAATAGCGGTTACCAGTGGCTGGATAACCAGTTACCAGAAAGAGGGATTGACTAGTTGTTCCTTACTGAGTAGTTTCTGTCTGGGATAACAAAAAAGTTCTAGAAATGGATAGTCGTGAAGAGTTAAGAAAAAAACCAAAACCTTATTAAGAATCACAGATATCTGAACAGCACAATCAGCAGAGCTGACCAACAGGACATGGCCCAGCACAGATCCAGAGAGTTGATGTGGTGGAGTCTGAACAGAAAAGTAGCGACTGGCCTGCCCGAGGACTGGGTGCAGACCCTGCAGGGCCTTGGGGCCAGGTTATGAGCTCTCCATTCTGACCCAGAATAATGGAGCATAGATTTGAGGAGTTTAATGGAGGTGCAGTGTCTGGAGGGTGCTACAGAAGAGGAACAGAGGAAGTTCAGACGGGGAATGTGGATATGAGAAGGAATCAAAGAGGATGACCTCAAGCACCTGTGGAGCAGTGGCCAAGACTGACAACTTGGGTCAAAAATCCAGTCCCAGCAAGCTTTAAAGAACTGAAAACACACAAAATTTGTTCTCTTACCACAGTGCATTTAGGCTAAAAAAAAAAAAAAAACCACTAACAAAAAGATTAATAAACATATTGCTCAGTTGTGTCCAACTCTTTGCAATCCCATGGACTGTAGCATGCCAGGCTCTTCTGTCCATGGGATTTCCCAGGCAAGAATACTGGAGTGGGTTGCCATTCCCTTCTCCAGGGGATCTTCCCGACCCAAGATTGAACCTGAGTCTCCTGCTTGGCAGCCGCATATTCTTTACCACCTGAGAAGACCCTAATAACTATATTACCTCAAATCACCATGGAAACTATAAAATATTTGAACAGAAGGCTAAAGAAAATGCTACATATCAAAATCTTTGGAATGCAGCTAGTATCAATAGAAGGAATTTTATATCCTAAATACCTATATTAAAAAAGAAGAAAGGCTCAAAAGCAATGCACTACATATCTCAAGAAACTTTCTAGAAAAAAGTAACCCAAAGATAGAAGAAATAATAAAAGGAAGAAACTAAAGAAACATACAATAAAGAATTATCATCAAAGTGATGTGTTCTTTGAAAAGGCTGATAAAATTTATAAACTCAGAGAAATCACCATTATCAGGAATGAAAAACAAGACA
Source organism: Oryx dammah (assembly GCF_014754425.2). NCBI lineage: Eukaryota > Metazoa > Chordata > Mammalia > Artiodactyla > Bovidae > Oryx > Oryx dammah. Next base: position 83,151,117 of record NW_024070185.1, on the reverse strand, counting down.
TCACTGCAAATCCTGCAAACTGTGAAGAGTATAAACAACTTTATGCCAATTAATTGGAAAACTTAGATAAATTTAGAGATGTACCAATTGTTAGAAAAGAGAATTTAACAGAAAGAATAGAAAACCTAAATGGTACTAAAACTGTAAAGGAAATGAAATCCATAATGGAAACCTTACCCTCAAGGGATGGAGAGAAATGTGACAAATACATACAAGCAAAATGTCAATCACAGCTCACAGGTAGAGGGTACCTGAGAGTTCACCGAAGAATTTTCAATCTTTTGTACATTTGAAACTTTTGAACCTTCCCACACTCAAAAAAATAAAATAAAAGGCCATCATCAAAAAATCTACAAACAATAAATGCTGGGGAGAGTGTGAAGAGAATGTTGGTAGAAATGTAAATCGGTACAGCCACTGTGGGCTTCCCTTGTGGCTCAGCTGGTAAAGAATCCGACTGCAATGCAGGAGACCTGGGTTTCGATCCCTGGATTAGGAAGATCCCCTGGAGAAGGGAAAGGCCACCCACTCCAGTATTCTGGCCTAGAGAATTCCATGGACTGTATAGTCCATGGGGTCACAAAGAGTTGGACATGACTGAGCGACTTTCACTTCACTTCATAGCCACTGGAGAGAACAGTATGGAGGCTTCTCAAAAAAGTAAAAACAGAGCTACCATTTGATCCTGTAATCCCTCTCCTGGGCATGTATACGGACAAAAACATGGCCCCAAGGGATACATGCACCCCAATGTTCATTGTAGCACTTTTTACAATAGGCAAGACATGGAAGCAACCTACTTGCCCATGGACAGATGAATAAAGATGTGGCGCACATATACAGTGGAACATTACTTAGCCATTAAAAAGAACGAAATAATGCCTTTTGGAGCAACATGGATGGTCTTAAAGACTGTCATACTGAATGAAGTAAGTCAGACCAAGCGATACAAATAATGTAAAGTATCACTACTGTATGCAAAATCTTAAAAAAAAATACAGATGAACTTATTTACAAAACAGAAACAAACTCACAGACTTGAACGAACTTATAGTCACTGCAGGGAAGGATGGGGGAAGGAACAGTTAGGGAGTTTGGGACTGACATGTACATACTGCTATATTTAAAATGGACAGGGACTTCCCTGGTGGTCCAGTGGTTAAGAATCTGCCTTCTAATGCAGGGGATGTGAGTTCCACCCCAGGTTGGGGAAGATCACACATGCTGCAGGGCCACTAAGTCTGCACACTGGCAACTACTGAGCTCACACACTCTAGAGCCTGCATGCCACGACTAGGGAGCCTGTCTGCCAAACAACAGAAACCCACACACCACAACTAGAGAGAAGGCCCCATGCACAACTAGAGAAAGCCTGTGTGCAACAAAGAGCCCATGGGCCACAATGAAGACTCAGTGCAGCCCCCTCCCCCACCAAAAAATGGATAACCAACAAAGACCTACTGTATAGCACAGGGAACTTTGTTCAGTATTATGAAACAACCTAAATGGGAAAAACAATTTGAAAAAAGAACAGATACATGTGTATGTATAACTGAAACACTTTGCTGTACCCTTGGAAATAAGACCACATTATTAATCAACCACATTCCAATATAAAATAAAAAGTTAAAAAAAAAAAAACAGAATAAAATAAAATCTCCTGGCCCAGATGGTTTCACCAGTAAACTCTGCTAAACATTTCAGGGAGAAATAACATAATCTTGCACAAACTCCCCCAGGAGACTGAAAAAGGGAATACTCCTTTAATGTAGGTTTTGAAGTCATCAGTCCTGATCCAGGAACAAATCACACACAGAACCAAAGACAGCAGCTCCTCACTTCTGCCCTGCATGTTCTGGGCACACCTGAGCTAAAACACAAAACAGGTATTCCCCTGGGTACGTCATGCAGACCACGCCCACTTTGCCAGCTTGGGTTCTGACGGAAGACAGTGAAGGTGGGGCCACCAGGACAAGGCCATACCTGCAAGCTGCTGGCCAGTCCCATCTAGACACTGCCCAGCACCGGGTCGGGGCCTACCTCTCTGCTGAGATCTGGAGTCATGGCTTCACTCAACTCTGGGCAAATCCACCCCCCTTTACCCCCCGACCAGGCCCCACTTACAGCCCGTGCCTCGCCAGAGGCCAGGGGCCAGCCTGCTGTGGCCTCCATGTCATGCAATTTCTGCGTCTGCTTCAGCTGGTTGAGTGACGGCTTTAGCTGTGTGGCCCCGACCGTCTTGCTTGTCCACTCGTCCACCAGCTTGTGCAGGTCGTCCGTGAAGGTGCCTTTCTTGTTGTTGCTGTTGTTCACCTGCGCCTGGATGTGCAGGGCAGGTTGGGGGCCCGGCTCAGGGCCCGGGACCAGGCTGCTGGTGGAGGACCCTGGGGAGCACACACAGGCCAGGGTTGGTGACACCGCCCGCCAGCACCACTGGCCGGCTGCAGTCATTTAAACCATGGTCTTGCTTAAGCCAGGCAACACCTTGCTTCAGGAGATGGTCTGCATTTGGGGGTCCATGCAGTTTTAGACACAGTGGAGTGATCTCAGGCTACAGGGCTTTGCCAGGCAGCCATCACCCATCTCAACAGTCAGGGGACAGGATCCCAGCTGCTGGCAGCTTTACACAGTATCTCTTCTGTGCCCACACTGTCCAGGACCACCAGACCTCCGTGTGAGGGAGTTCAGAAAACTGCCGGGTCAGCTGGACACAAACTAGGGGCAAAGTCCTCCGGCTTCTGCTCTCTAAGTTCTAACGTGAGTATTCAGAGGAGACTCAACAATACTTTGGGCAGAGTGTTTAGCAGCTGCCAATATCCTTTCAGCAAAGGGAAAACGCTTGCAATAGGTTGGACTGCTGTTTCCGTAAACGATAATGATTTGGTGATCTAGAATTTAAGACACAGAAACCATGCCTATCCTTACCAGAGCATGTAATAATAATAAGGTGTACAAACACCCAGAGCCTTGGTGCCAACTAAGGGGCTGACGCCGATAGAAGAAGGATCTGTGCAGCCCAGATGCCCACAGAAGGCTTGGGGGCTGTGGCTTAGGTGAAGCACACCTGGCCACTTTACTCAAAGATCTTTTTTTGGATCAAAATAGACTTTTTAACTTTTAAAAATTGTGTCACTTTCCTCCTCCAGTACATAACTTCTGGTTGGCAATTTTGGATAAGCCAATTTTTTAATTTTCTGCACTAAGTAAATAACCTAATGACCATCTCTTCAAACAAGTCGTTGCAAAACACAGTTTACTTTAGAGGCTAGCAATGAAAAAGCACAGACACAAACAGTTAAACATTAGTGATGAGATTTTACACATGTTGCTATTTCTACATGAACATTTCAGCCCAAAAATAAAAACAGAAAAATTTTTTTAATTAGAAAAAAAAAAGAGGCATGAGATGAGAGCAGTGGGCGGCCCAGGTAAACTGATACCCATTTTGTCCCGGCATCTCTCCTCTGTGGGGGCACTCATCTTTAGCACTTGAAGGAAATACTCATTCCTACGGTTTTGGAAAAGGAGCCAATTAATGATTGGTAATACATGGACGTTTCGGAGAAGGAAAGCCAGTTAGATGTGAACTGGCGAGAATGCACAAACTCTAGGAGCCACGGAGGCTTGAAAGTGTGCCTGAGGGCGGCTATCTCACCAGGTGGAGGCCCAGCAGCACCCACGGAGGGTGGGCACAGAGCGGGTCCACACCCGCCTACCCGCTGGGCCCTTGGCTCCTGGTCCAGCCATGGAAACCCTGATGCGCACTAGCCACAATAAAGCCCATGCGATGGAAGCGGACAAGGGGTAAAAAACCCGATAATTACGACTGCTGTGCTCTTTGCCTAGACAGAGACGCTTCAAGGCAGACCCTGCAAGGGAAGAAGAAATGACACAAGACCACAGGGTTAGGCAGGACAGCACACAAGGGGGACAAGCCACCACACTCTAAGCAAAAGTCATCAGTGTGCGAGGAGGAGCAAAGGCCAGCAGTTCAGAAAGAAGGGACCAGCCTCCTGGGCTAACTGGGAGGCCCCCAAGTCAGTGTGGAGGTTCACACGAGCTTCGCCGAGGGGCGGAGGTGCAGGGCCAAGCCCCAAGCTTCAGGTAGAAGTGTGTGTGTCTCTAGAAGCATATTCCAAAAAAAAAGAAAAAGAAAAAGAGAGAAAGAGAGATAAAGAAAGAAAAAAAAAACTTAAAAAAAAAAAGCAAAGCACACTGCTTGGCTTTCAAATGTAAGGTTTTGGGGAGTCCTGCTGGTTGAGGCAGGATGCTCACTAGAAGTCAGCCAGGAGAGCTCTCAATGGAGCACAGCCTGGCCCTGCCTGGCATAAGGCTCATGGGCAGTTTTCCAAGTGCAAAAAGATACATTGTTTTGCAGATTTGAGGCCAATCCCAGATCTTAGGCTGCCCTGAACAAGCCAATGATGAGTGGAGGGGAAAATACAAGGAGCCCTGTCTACAGAGGCTAGAGGGAAGCTGACCCTCATTCTTGGTAACACGGCTGCCTCATCGGGTATTCCCTGTCCATGGGGCGGGGTGAGAGGCCTCCTTACTGCACCATCACTAAGAGCTCCCAGACCCCGTGCTCCCAGAGGCTGCCTGTGCTAAGATGGGCAGTGACTTTAGTGTTTAGCATTGACAATTAGTGCCCACCTGGAGGGCAGATGAGCTGGCTGAAAGGGGCTGCCATACCCGGCTTACCCTGTGGCATTCCAGGCAGCCGAGCAGGCAAAGGTGGGATGGGCAAGGATGGCTCAGGTGCTCCCAAGGTCACTCAGCAAGGCCACGCTAGGATGGAGGGTCTGTTTGTGCTCCCGCCCACGGCCCCTCCCCTGGAGCACGATTCCTTACATACCCCCAATCTCCCAAGAGAGTGCCCACCACAGCACCATTCCCAGCCCCCTCACTACGGAAGGCAAGACACTGCTTCCTGTATTTGGGGACAGGGGCAAAGGCTTATTGGGGAAAAGCTGTACTCATTGGTTCAGAAAACTAGCTCACACTGAGCTGCACTTATTTTGGTTCATCCTGTTGTGTTCGCTGAGGCTGACTTGGTAAAAAGGGAGGTGATATTCAGTTGGGGTCTGTTATGAGAATAAAATGGAATTGGGCCAGACAGGAGGAATCCAGACTGATTCTCAGTGGGAACTCTGTAAAGTTTTTGCTGGTCTGTGTCCTGAGATGGACCACAGCTGGAAGCACAAAGCCCTTTAGGGGTTCCAAGGTACAAAGGGAGGAGGGTTCTGGGCTCTGTGACCATGCATGTGAACACAGATTTCCTAGTCGAGATCCTGGGGTTGTACTGTCCTCTGGACCACAGCAGTCCCCTACAGACGACCCTGGGACCTGGGACTAAGTACTTCTGCAAGGTCCCTGCAGTCTAACCATAACAGGTTCTTTCAAAAGGCTGCTCTGTGCCTGCCTGGCAGCTCCTAGTGTTGCTAGAGCTCTGCATTCAGAGCTGTCTCCTATCACCCTCATGGGAAAGAGAACGCACCAGCCAGCCATAGAAGCTGGCTGCTAGAGGGAGTCTGTGCCTGCGATCAGCCAGAAATCAGGGCTCCAGACAGATCTTTCTGGTTACCCAGGCAGGGTAAAAGGCATCAGACACCAGGACACCATCCTCAGAGCCAGAAAGCAATACCAACCCACACCCTCACTGGACACCGCCTAAGGGATGGAGCATAGCTCCTGGCCGTCCATGCCCTGGCTGAACACGGGCCCTGAGGTGACCAGAGCCGGGTCAACTCCCAGTCCTTAGGGTGGATCTTTAACACAAACAAACCAGATTTGGATCCCTCCACACAGGTCACAGTGTCTGGCTCTACAAAACCACAGCTGAGCAGGCACCATGTGGCTAACCAGTCCATACTCACGCCAGAGCACTCACTGTCCATCCTCAAGCGGCCCCTTGAATCTCAACCCCTGTGTCTGTTCCCTGGCCTGAGTCCTGCTCTAAACACACACCATGCAGACAGTGTCTGATGAACAAGCCTCTACCCAGCCCTGCTGAACCCACACTGTGCTAGTATACACACTGAGTTCCTGCCTACAGAGCAGGAAGGAACAAGGCAGCTGCAAGGAACATCAAGCTACAAGGGAGCAATGCAAGGGCAGCAGGCCTGCACAGAACCCACAAAGGGCCCACATGGGACACACCAGGGGCCCACTTGCGGCCCACAGGATACCTACATGGGACCCACACTGGCCTATAGGAAGCCGACATCAGGCGCACATGGGGAATAATGGTTTTAACCAGCCCCACCCCCTGGTTTCCCATGAAGAGAGAGTCCTCCCCATAGCACTTCCATCCTTAGCCAAGGCTTGGCAAAAGCCAGCTTAGCAACCCCAGAAATACTCCGAGAAGCCTCCACATGGGCAGATGCTAGGGATCTGGGGCTTGGCAGCCTCTCCCAGCTACTGAGAAAACGGTTCTTCCCAGACTGCAAAGGAGCAACACAGCTGAATGACCTAACATCTTGTCCTGGTGCAGCTTGTGTCTGCAGGAACCCCACAGCCAGGCCAGGAGTCTCAGGCATCGCCCAGGCCTGCATGCAATGAGGGCCCCCACCCCACTTGCCCCTCCATTCACTTTGGCATGGAAACAGAGGCAGCTCCTGGTATGGATGGCCAGCCCTGTCAGGCACCTGATGCTGTTTAGACCCTTGGAGTGCCAGAAGGACACCTCAAATCCCAGGATACATGATGCAGGCAAACTGCTCAAGAGGTGGGCCAGGGCAGCCACTATCACATCCGCCTGGGCCAGGCCCCGGAGCCACTATCACACCTGCAGCTTATCAAGCTTCAAATACTAACGAAGCTCACAAGGAACTGGGGCAAGAGGCTCAGTGCAGACCCGCCAGGGGCCTCCCCGCCCCACCCATGGAGGAGGCGAGTCCGCCGGTCACCCTGTGCCTGGCAGCAGGGTCAGGTGCCCTCTTCTGGCACAGGCGACACATGGGACAGAGACGAAACATCATCCTGAGTGTCTCCATACCAAGCCACCTAGACCCGAGCATGGAGCTGAAACTTTTCTGGGAAGCATGGGCAGGGAGGAAGGCTGTGTCTCAGCTCTACCCTAGGGTGACTGCACCCTGAACTTCATCCCCCGAGTGGCACAGGGCCTACCCTGAGGACAGTTCATCCTGAGTGCCCGGATGAGACTAGTCCCAGGTGAGGGAAGAACCTGGGGGGCTGCACTGTGGCACCTAGCGGTCCCAGAGACAAACTGGCTACAGCATGGATAACACCCAGCCTGCTGCTGATGGACACGTGAGAAAAACACAGCAGACCTCACTGTTCCATGTGTCCGTGCCTCTCTGTTCCAATGAAGAGCGGGGGCAGGGAGGACCAACAGGTCTGACCACAGCTTCTGACTAACAGGACACAACCACTTTCTGAACATGACCTCACACCCCTGACTACAAGCTTCCTTGAAGCCTCCACTGGCTGCAAGGAGGGGTCTGTGCCCAGAGCCTCACTCCCAAGTCTGCTCTTCCCTGAGTGCCAGCCCGCCGACGGCTCTGAGGGCTGGCCTGTTCTGACGCCCACCCTACGGCAGCACCCAGGCTTCACCCTCCCCTGGCTCTCCATCCTGGGCATGGCTACTTCGCCACCTCGAGTTACCTCCCCACCTCCCAAAGCTGCCTGCAGCTCCACCCCAGGTACCCCCACCCATCTCCAACCCCTCTTATCTTCTCCAAGCTTCATGGAAGCTGGGACCTTCTTTGTGTACTTCAAAGCTTAACACAGGTTTTATTTTCCTAGAGTCCTGTCTCCTGTACAAACTGAAAACCTGCTCTTGGCTTTACCTCCAGCTCTGGGCTGGACCAGTTGCTCCCACAACCCCAGAGCCACAGCCCTCAGCACCCAAGCTCAAGCTCCCAGCCAACCTGAAGTCCCCCCGCCTCTCAGCCTTCAGGGGCTGAAGCCAGCCCTAAATATTTCCCTCTGGTCTCTCACTGAGGCATATGCTCAGTCTCCTCTCAGAGCAAAAAGCTCTGTGGTCACCCAGAAACCGGCAGACTACAGGTCCAAGAGAACCCCCTGCAGGGCTCAGCAAATGCCAGCACACATGGGACAGGATGGGGAGTCCTGGGGTATCCCACCCCGTTAGAGTGAGAGTGGCAGTGGCAGGGGCACGGGCTCAACCTTCACATGGCTCAGCTGGAGGCTGCAGTGAGCGGGTCCAGGGCAGGAACCCACAGTACACCCTCCTGACCAGCAACCCCAGAGCATGAAGACTAGGAGATCAGCCATGCTGCTGTTGCTGCTAAGTTGTGTCAGTCATGTCCGACTCTGTGCGACCCCATAGACAGCAGCCCACCAGGCTCCGCCGTCCCTGGGATTCTCCAGGCAAGGACACTGGAGTGGGTTCCCATTTCCTTTTCCAATGCATCAAAGTGAAAAGTGAAAGTGAAGTCGCTCAGTTGTGTCTGACTCTTAGCGACCCCATGGACTGCAGCCTACCAGGCTCCTCCATCCACGGGATTTTCCAGGCAAGCGTACTGGAGTGGGGTGCCATTGCCTTCTCTGAGCTTAGCCATGGTATGCCTAAAAGGGCCACTGTGTGAAAACAGGCAGCATTATTGGATTCATGGCATTGGAGGAAATAAAGCCTTATAGGCCAGCATGTACCACCACCTATAATCAATCTACGTAGGCCAGCTCCCCATTTGCCACCAAGCCATGCCACACACATTTCTTTCTTCCTAGCCACACACACAAGCACAGAAGGAAAACATAAACCCTTTGTCCCCACTGAGCCTCAAACAATTTTTTTTATCTTGAAACAATAATTAATAATGATATAAATGAAAACCCTTAAAAAAAGAGTAGAACCACCTGAGTAGAAAGGTAGCCTGGCAAGGACTCAGGGGCCACATGGTACTCTTCATTCACACTTTTACCCCAAATACCCTGCTCTAATCAGCTTCCCACTCCTGGCTGGCCACCCTCAAGCAGTGATAAACACATTTGTCTGACTAGGAGATGCCTGGAGATGCCTAGAGGGGCAGGTGCCCTCACCACAGCTTCCCAGGCGAAAGCCAGGCACACAGGCAGAAGAAAGAGGACGAGTGGGTGATGCGCGAGGTGGGTGGGGAGCCAGGATGCATGCCTCCCAGCCCCCTACTAAACTTGGCAACTAACCTGCAGACCCAAGACGCCTGAGCAGAAACGGGGGTGGGGTGGGGGCTGTTAGCAGACAAGGAGCACTGGGCAGTTCCTGCGCATTTCTACAGTCATGCCTCTGACCTGGCCCTCCCGGGGAGGGTGCCAAAGTCACTCTGATGGGGATGGACACCGAACTCTGATGGATGCCTGCCATGGATGTGGCCTCAGATCCCAACAAGCACAATGTATCTTTATTATACCAGCAAAAGCCAGAGGCCCTAAACCAGTATGTACAATCCAATGGGTAAAAAAGCTTAACGCTTCTGTTGAAAAACAAAAACCTGAAAAGCTTGTGAATCATTGGCCAATTGGTCTGAAGGATGAAAACGGTTTTGGACAGCCTGAGCAGATGTGCCATTCCTGGACATGGAGTCCCTGGGTACTAGCAGTGTGTTCCAGGGAGGCAGATGATGACTGGGACTTGAGTTTTGATTTAGCAGAGCTTTGGGGAACTAAATAATTGACTTCATCTCTGAGGTTGGTGAGATGAGAGGGAAATACACCAAGTAAAGTGCTCCAGCTAGAGAGAAGGCCAGGAGGGGCTGGGCCCACACAGAGGGGCACAGCAGGAGGCTTGGAATCACGTCTCTCAGGGTCAGAGATTCCTGACGTGACGAGAATGGAGGGGGCGCTGGGGCATCCTAGCTGGAGCACGTTCTCTCAGCATTTCCACATGCAGGGAGTGGGGGCAGTGGGTTAACAGTACTGGATGTTGTGATACGGCCCTTGTACAGAAGTTACACCCTCCAGTGACCTTCTAGAACTGTCTCGGCTCGCTACATGCATGTCTTCAGAGTCCAGACACGTGTGAAACACACCATGCGTCTAGAGAAGGCCGGGGTTGTCTTTTTGTTGTCGCTGGAACTGGGGACAGCGGACGTGTAAATCTGCCACGAGTGCAACAGAAATAAAACTACGTCCAACATAAAAAAAAGAAAAAAAAAACACTAAACAAACGAGTGACAAAAGAAACGCAGAGCACCTTGGGGCCTGGGGCAGAGCACCAGAGGCTGGGAGTGGGCAAACCGCTGCACATGCTGTCGGTGTCCAGGCATGAACCAGCCAAGAGCATGCACTGGCGCTTTCTGGGGCTAGAAGGGTGGGCATGGACGGGGTTCCATTTTTTATATCAAGTACATGATTTCAATGGGGGTGGGGTAAGGTGTCCTACAAAATGTATGGAAGATAATGAAGACAGGGAGGGGCAGGGGAGAAACCAAGGGCCAGGAGGTGATAAAATACAAAAGAACAAATACAGACAGATGGACACAGACACGGGTCCACTGAGGAATCGAGCGCGAGGTTTGCTACTAGACTTATAGGTCACTCTCTCAGACGTTGGGTGGTAAACCGTCCAGCCTGCAAATGAATATAGAGGGAAGAAAACAAAGAGACAGGCATCAAGTACAGTCTCTGGGATTCCTCCTACACACCACCAGCCATATCAGCCTCTTCACTTAGCATCCACGGCTCCACCTAGCCCAGCCCAGAGGACCACAGCCACTGATCACATAATGGAAAGGAGGCGATGTTGGAGTGGAAGAGAAGCGGACCCCAGGAGAGCGTGTGGGGCAGGGTGGGGGGTGGGCACCGGCAGCGGTCACCACGACTTCTCTGGAGAGAGATGGTGGGGGTGGAGCACCTCATCGCGTAGCCGCTGCATCCAGGGCAGCGGTGACGAGCATTTCCTCCTCAAGGCCAATCTCCCAGCTCGAGAGCTGTGCCCTCGTCCCCCCAGCTGGCCCTCCTGACGGAAGGACCCATGTTTAGTGGGGAGTGGAGTAGGGTGGGGGTGGGCCAGTGCCTGGGAACTGGCGCAGAGCTCACAGCAGATGCCACATCTGACCTCTCAGTGGTCCTGGCGCCTTCCCCAGGCCGGCTCTTGCAAAGCGCACCTCCCTCTGAGCCGCTTACAGCAAGACTTGATGATGGGCAGGCCATCCACTTTTCTCATTCAAAAGCTACATCTAACGTTTTTTTTTCCTTAAGAGGCTGTCGGCAGCCTTGGCCGCAGCTCATGTCCCCTCTATGCCACACGGGCCCTATGAGGCTAGCACATGCTCGGAGACGGGCGAGCTGGAAATCACCTGGGCCATGCACTCCGCCTCCATCACTGGCCAAGCCGGAGCAGATGTCTGCAGACAGGGAGGCCCGCACGGAGCAAGGCTGCTGAGTCTGAACTGCCTTCCCACATGGGTCTGAAGCTGCTGTGGGCCCTGCCCCAGCTTGGGCAGGGTCCTTAGCAGGAGGGGCTCTGCTGCAGTCTGACAAGTGACCTGGGTTGGGGGGGAGAAGGGGTGACAGGCACGATGAGGCACCACAGGACAGACCAGCCAGCTCGGGCCACGTCTGTCCTCCCTGCTCTTTGCTGGGTGACCTTGGGGAAGCTGAGTCCCTACAGGCAATGGGTACATTGCTGGATCACCCATGTGCAGGTGTCAGGAAGATCGAAGAAAATGACCACCGTTTCCACTGGTGCTAACCTACGTTGTGCAAACACTGTGAAAGAACCACGGCCCATCTGCAGATGTACACGTGGGCTCAAAGGGGACCTGTGGATTTCCTAAGTCTCTGAAGTCTCATGTTAGCTTTAGGAATTGATATGGAATTCATGTAATTTTGGGTAATCTTAGAAATTCTTGGGTGTGTATCCTGCGGGTTACCTGCAACATAGAGAGGGAAGGCTTAAGGTCAGCTCACTGCTGGCTTCCCCCCTGGTGCATTTGGGGCTTTCAGCTCACTGGGTCCCCACCCCAGAGTGTGGGGGCTTGGGGTGTGTACTCTTAGTGCCTGGGCATTGTGGTTAAAGGCTGGGGAGCAGGAAGGGTCCCTATCATCCTCTCCCTCCCCCAAGGCAGCTGCTCAACCCTCACTGTCAGGGGCTGACATACATCTGAGAAACGGGATCAGAGGAAGCAGACCCCTGCCCGGGCAGCACTCTGCAGGGAGGAGCACACTGCAACCCACGGGCAGCTGGGACTCTGGTTCTTCCCTCCTGGCAGGAGGGGTGGAAGCCTTGGCTCTCTCGGGCATGAAGACGCTTCCTTGCTCCAATGAAAGGAGATTCAAGAAGCGCTCTTCCAAGGCCTAGTGCCTGCCTCCCATCTGCCCAGCTCCCACGTCTGAGGGTGGCTAGGAGGGCCCTGGGCCAACCTGTGCTGGAGGCCACGACCTTGAGCTGCTGCACCAGGGGGCTCAGCAACTTCCCCGCCTTCAGCTTGCTCTTGCTGGTCTTTCTCCGGCGGCCGATGGGTGGGGCCGTGTGGAAGAGGCCTAAGTTAGGGGGTAGTGGTTTGCCTAGGCGGCGGTACAGGGCCTCAATCTCCTGTTTCTGCTGACTTTGTAGCTCTGAGATCTCCTTCAGATGCCTGTAGGAGGGAAAGGAAGAGGGAAGCCAGGTGGGCATTCTGGTCGTTTCCAACATGAGGCCCCTCCAGGAGAGCCCAGGACTGGTAGGATAGGTATGAGGAGTAGAGCCTGCAGGGTAGGCTGGGCAGACAGGCCATGCACAGGGGACATAAGGGCATTTAAACGTCACCTTCTATTTACACCTAAGCCAAATGGGAGTATCACTGAGATCTCTGGCATCAACTCACCCAACAACAGAACTGCATGAAGACCAGCCTAAGACATTCAAGTTTTCCGATATATCCAGACTTGTAACATTGCTGGGTTTTTTGGGGGGGGAACGGGGGATGATATGAACAACTTCTCACATTTATGCTTACAATACAAACCCTACTCATAAACATGGGTGAAGAAACTAATCAGGGCTCAGAATTGGAAGGCTGCCTTAGCTTATCAGGCAAATAAGTGTTAATTCCTCCGTGTGAGGGAACACAGCACAAGAAGCCTCTCAGAGGAGAGAAGCCTGCACAAGCGAGTCTACAGAAAATATGTTATTAGCCAGGGCCCTGGGGCTCTTGCTGTGCCCAGGAGAGCTTCCAGCTAAGGCTGACCCCACAGGCAACACTATTCCTGAGAATACAGCCGAGATGCCAGGTCACATGGGTGGGAAGCTGCTGTTAAGACTTGGGTGGAATCACTGACTGTGGGCAAGGGCAGTTTCTAGAAAAGTCTAGGAAAGGGCTGGGTGGTCCCAGTTGGCCTTCCTCAGGGAGCATGCAGCTAAGGCTGGGGCCCTCTCTGCACAGCCAAGAGCAGGAGAGAGCACGGGCTTCTCCTGCCCACATTTCCATTTCTGGACCCACTCCAAGAGCCCATAGCCACTCCTTCCCAAAGATTCCAGCCTCTCCCGACCTTAGTAACTAAAGTGTGGGGCCCTCTTGTCCTGAAGGAGACTTCATGGCTTAGCTGTATCTCAGTGACCCTGACCACAGCAGGAGCAGGTAAATTTGCAGGGAGAGAGAGCAAGTGCAATCAAGGCCTATGTGTGAGACTGAAGGAGGAGGGGAGGTGTGGGCCCCAGAGACCAGGGACCAGATCCGACGGCAGGGACACTGCCTCTGCCCTGTCACCCAGCCCAAGCAGCTCAAAATCACAGGACGTGGACTTCAGCTGCTGGACACTTCCCCTGACACCAGAGCCCAGACCTGACCTGTTCCACAGGACCTACTTCTCTCGAAGACTCTGCAGCTCTTTCCTGATATCAGCATCCTCAATCTCTGAGTCGTTGTCACTGCTGATGTAGGATGACTGGGAGTGGAAGGAGGTCACGCTGATGGTGGGGACCTTCACGCCCATCCTGCTGGGTGTCTCCAGGCCTGGGGAGCCAGCCCGAGAGGACCTCTGCAGGAAGGCAGCGGCCTTCTTCACAAAGTCACTGGCCACACCACCACCGCTGCTGGGCAGGGAGGCATGCTTCTGCACAGAAGGCCTCCTGCAAGGGGACTCGTCCCCAGAGTCACTGGACATGGGCTCTTCCATGCCGACCTCAATGGAGGAGGCCGTCTGTGCCCGCCGCATAGCCAGCTTCATGTCTGGGCTGCAAGGAGCCTCGTCCAGGTAAACGTCAGGTGGGGCTGAGTACCGCAGGCTATTGGGGGAGGCCAGAGTCCACTCATCCTGGGTGCTGACCACTGAGAACCGGCCCACGGTTTTGGCTGGCGAGCTGCCATCCTGCTGCCCTGGCCACTTCGGAGGGGATTCTGATACCAGAGTGCTGTATGGCTGGGGTTGGCTGTCCTGGCCACCCTCAATCAATGTCCCCGGGCAGCTCTGCATGGACTTGGCCAACGTTTCCCCAGGGACCCTGCTGGTCCGGTCTGTGGGCTCCAGATGGGCAGGGATGGCAGAAGCAGGGACATCCTTGGGAAACAGTGGAAAGGAAAAGATTCCACGCAAACACCATCAGAGAGCAAGCCCGCCAACCCACTGAGCATCTCACTGGAGAAAACTTCTTACCTGGGGGGCACTGGGTGCTGCGAGCGAATCTGAGGCCGCCTGTGCTCCCTCACGGCCAAGCATGTGGCTCAAAGATGATTCAGCTGTAGGAACGTTAAAACCATTACTCAGGCTGGTGCAAAGAACAAAGGCAGGAATGAGCCAAAAGCAGCCATCCAGAAGAGAAAGGGAGTGGCAGTGAGAAGCAGTGTGTGCAGCTGGAAAACAGAAACTACTGACATCCTAACCCCATCACTTCACAGGAGATGCCCTGTGATCCAGAAAAGGAGGGAGACATCAGCCTAATACTACCCAGATCCCTGAAGACCCCTGCTCGAGACCTCAGGCACAGCCAGGCCTTCCACGCACCTGATTAACATCGCCTGCCTCACCTGTCCTCTCTATGCCCCTGATATGCCCTGTTTCACCTGACGGTATTGCCTTCTCTCTCCCCGACATGTTCTGATGATAAAAGGCTCTTACGAGGCCCAGGAAGATCAGAACAATAAGGCTGACTCCTAATCCTGCTGCTCCAAAGTCTATGGAAGGTCCCTGTCATCTGAGACTGTCTCATTTCCCCATCTACAGATGATACATTTGACCAGCCTTCCAGGGTTGCTGTGAAGAGTAAACAACAGAAGCAGAAGGAGCTGATGTGTGGAAGCCTGGCCTGAGCTGGGACCTGCACATAGCAAAGAAAACCAGAGCTGTGTGTTAGCCTGAGCTGAACTGACATGCTGCCGTGCACAGGGGATTGGGGGAGGCATGACAGGGGCTGAAAGAGCCTCCAGCCAGGCTAGGGGGCTGCCCCTGCACAGATTCCTGAGAAGACCCAGATTCATCTGTCATGCAAACCCCAACTCTAGGCAATACACAATACTCCTCCCTACACGACTATGGTGAAGATCATCCAGTCTTGCTTTGCATACCTCTAGGGACAGGAGGCTCATTACCAACTGCACTCTATTTCTGATCAGCTCTGACTGCCAGAAAAACTGACCTTTTCCAAACTAGAATCTATCTCTTAAGAGGTTCCCTGTCAGTTCCATACTCTGGAAGGCTCTGGCACTCGAAGGCACTGATGCTGCATAAGGTGGCTGCCCATGGTACACAACTCACAGAAAGAAGGCAGAAGGAGATGGAGAGGGCACTCAGGTACAATCTCTCACCTTCTCCCTTGCCCAGCCCACTCCTGCTCCATCCCATGATCCTTATCTTCCCCAGGTAAACATCATATGTTATGGCTTCTGACCCCAATCCCAGAAGCCCCACCCCTCTAAAGTTGTGGCATCTATAAGAATGCAGTGTCCTGGGGTCCAGCCACAGAATCCAACGGTCCACTCCCCTTGTTCTGTGATCTGAGAAGACTGTTCTTGCCACTGATACACACCCATGGTCCCATTACAAGGTCAGCTGGTCCTTATCTTGCCCATCTCCCAAGAAATTCCAGGCCGAGAAAGAACCAACACCTTAGATCAGACCAACTCCCTTGTGCTAAAACATATGCATTCAGGTAGACTTCACTTTCACTTTTCACTTTCATGCACTGGAGAAGGAAATGGCCACCCACTCCAGTGTTCTTGCCTGGAGAATCCCAAGGACGGGAGCCTGGTGAGCTGCTGTCTATGGGGTCGCACAGAGTCGGACACAACTGACGTAATTTAGAAGAAGTGAAATGAGAACTACAGCAAGAATTCCTGCAGAGATGCACAATACTCAAAGAAAGTCTTGAAGAAATCCTGTTTCAGAACTTCACGGATGGCTCTAGCCCAGCAGCTTCCACAGACCTGTTGGAATTCCTCAGCCCCAGCCCTGCATTCTGTCCAAAATAACCACAGTCACCTTATAACCTCCTATAGAAAGAGGAGCTAGGGGTATCCACCAGAATATACTGAGAGCACTGGGGAGCCAGACAGGCCCTGTTAAGATCCCAATACCCAGTCAATAGGGCTTTCACCCATTTCCACAGAGGGCTTTCTCTTGGAGTATGAACACATGGTTTGTGCTAGAACTGCTTCTGCCACATCTGGGTCCCACCTAAGATGCTGTGGGGATGAAGGGTAAAGAAGCAGAATGTTTCAAAGTAAAGAAGGCTGGTAACACCTATGGCTTGTTACCTGTCACTGACAAGGACACGGACTGCTCCAGTGTGACCTCTAATCCAGGGGCCATTTCTGACTTTTCCAACTGAAGAAAGAAACAGCAAAAAAGAGCTGTGAGTCTTACTTGCTAACATCTCTGTAGCAAAACTGCATATCCTCTCCTCCAGTTCGAAGGATGGACTCCTCCTCCCCAGGCAACTCAAGAAAACACATGTGGGTGGGTCAGACATGAATTGCCTGGAGACAGTGCCTCGGGCAGTACTCACCGCAGGCTGGGGCAGCAGGGCCAGACTGCCCCCAGAGGCCTCTGTATGGGGCTCATCCCCTCTTGGGAGTTCCAGGGTGATGTCTCTGTCACCTGCCTCCACAGGGGTCCCGGCCGAGGCTGAGGAGGTGGGCACGTGCTCCTGGTAGAGCAGAGTCCTCAGCTTCTCGTCCAGGCTCTTGATGGTGCTGTCCACAAAGCCCACCCTTGGGGGCGGCCCTTCTCCATCCGACTCCAAGGCTGAAGGTGGCTGAGGAGGGGCGGTGGGTGCCAGCGGGGGACTGGGGAGCTGGGGAGTGGCCAGACTGATTGCCCCTATCACAGTGGGGGCTGGGGGAAGGGGCTGGCTCACAGTGGGCTGAGGGGCCCCACTAGGGGCACCAGATGTGGGGGCCAAAGCTGACAGGGGCTCCCCCTTGGTGATGGGCTCTCTGGCTAAGGCAGGATCCCCCAGACCCATGGCGTGAAGGGGGGCCTCCAAAGGTGGGGCACAAGGCCCTCGGCCCATGTCAGGGGACTGGGCAACAAGCTGAGCATCAAGAGTCTCCATTAGTGGCCAGGGAGTCTTATGCTCACTGGCTGGCCCCTGAGGGGTTCCTGGGACCCCTGCCTGCACGGCAGGCCCCATTGCTGGCTCCAGCTTAGGACTGGCGGCTGGTGGGGCCATGTCTTGGGACAGAGCAGTCACGGGAGGGGATGACGGCACCAAAGGGGCTGGTGCACCACCAGGAAGGTCCCTGGGGCCTGCTTGGCTCAGAAGCTGCAGATCAGTTGAGAAGCTGGGTTTCTCCTTGGAGGATAGCTGGTCTTTAGAGGGTGCTGAATCTAGAAGAAATAGGAAAAATGCCTCTATACTAACCTATTCTGGTCCTATTCACCTGGCACTTTGCTAGCTAAAAAGATGCCTTCTTTAGGCTGGTAGTGCTCTATAAACCAGTCCTCTTTTGCTTTTCTCCGACATGCCAACTTCATGCATGTGCTAGCTCCGGCCTGAGACTCCTTGCATACATCTTCCTGCAACCCTGCTTCCCACTTCAGGTTGTGTTCCAGAAGTGTCCCATTCAGCCGCACTAGCACATCCCACCTTCCTTCTGATTTTTCTGTAGCACTTAGCCATCAGGCATAACCTATCCCTGTCTGTTGACTGTCTTTCCATGCCCCCATGTGCCAGGCGAGCTCCATAAAAACAGCTCTTATGACCCTTGCACTGGCCCATTCCACAAAACTGTAAATGAAATTATAAAGTCTTAAGTAGCAAGCAGTACACATTCCCTTGCCCTGGAGAGGGCAGTAACTTCTGATAAGCCAGACACCATGCTTTGGTAAGATCAGAAGCTCGGACCAGAGAGAGGAGATCAAGATGAAAGAGTAGAAGGACAACGTGTTCACCACCCTCTGCGAACACATCAAAAATACATCACAGGTGGAACAATTCTCACTAAAATCAAACTGAAGACTGGCAGGAGGCCTTTTGTACAATCAAGGCTGTAAAGATCCACACTGAATCAGGTAGAAAGTGATCAGGTCAGAACTGATGCCCCTAGAAGGCGACACAGAGGTAAAGGGGGATTACACAGGCTTGGAGATCCTCCCTGAGGAGTGAGTGGTATGAACCACATGTTAGACATCCCATCCCTGGGGTCTGACACCGAGAAGATGAGTCCCCTTGGTTGATCTGAAAACCAGTGGGACTAATAGGAGAGCTGTAAGAAACCTAGAATTTGCTTGTGAAGAGTGTGTGAATATGCTTTGTTTACTCCTAGGAGCAAAACAGAGGAAGCAGATTGAAAGTGCCTGGGACTCTGGTCAGTTTCCTGCAACTGATCCAAGGCATGCCCTAGACCACACTGAGCACCCACTCCAGCACCAGGAGCTTCAGCACAGCTTCCCACTAGGTCAAAGGCTGCTATGGTGGAGGAAAATGTGCATTTGTGGGAGACAGAGCTGGCTCTGACCCAGCCCTGCATCTGGTCAGGGGTGGAGTGGGACAGCCATTACTGATGTTCACAGAAGCGGCAGATCAGGACAGACTGGAGCTCTGAATGGTGTGCAGGCACAGTACAAGCACACACACTGGCCTATACCAGGTACCACTCAGATCCTCTTGCTCTAGCACAGATCTCCACTGGAACAAACATTTCATTATCAGGAGAGTGGGGAGCACATACTCAGAGGGAAAGGAGACAGCTTGAACTCCACCCTCAGGGATTCTGCTCTAGACTTTGGGACCAGATGCCACCCTTGATAGGGCTGTGATGACCAATGAGCATACAAGAAGCCCCAGATCATACCTGGCTCTGCCTCTAGCCTCTCCATCTCCAATCCTACCTACCATCAAGGTGATACCAGCCCGCACACTCTGGGAAAAGATATGACCCTGCTTACTTCAGATCCAGTTCTCCCACCAAAGCCACTGGGCAAAGACAGACTGAACAGAGATGCTCCCATACAAGCGCAACTCTTTAAGACCAAGACAGGTAACCGTTTCACCTAATTTCATAGAGAAAACAGTAGTTAAGCAAAATGAGAAGACAGAGGGACTTCTTTCATATGAAAAAAGGAGAAAAACCCCTGCAAAATAAATAATAAAACAGAGATAAATAATTTACCAGAAAGAGTTCAAAGCCTTAGTAAAAGAATGCTCAACGAACTAAGGAAGACAATAGATGAACATAGTGAAAATTTTAACAAAGAAGTAGAAAATACAAAAAATAAAGTCATAAAATACAACTGAAATGAAAAAAACACCAGAAAGGTTTAACAGCAGACTAAGTGATACAGAAGAATGCCTAAGAGAGGTGGGAGACAGAATAACGGAACCCACCCAATCAGAACAGAAAAAGAATATTAAAAAATGAGAATAAGTTAAGGGACCTCTAGGACAATATCAAGCATACTAACATTTGCATTATTGAGGCTCCAAAGGAGAAAGGGCAAAAAAAAAATGTATTTGATGAAACTATGCCTGAAAACTCTCTGAACCTGAAGAAAAATAGATATCCACAGTATATACGGTAAACACAGAGTGTCCCAAACTGAACATATACACCAAGACCTACCATAATTAAAATGGTAAATGTTAAAGACAAAGAGAGAATCTGAAGGCAGCAAGAGAAAAACAAAGAGTAACATATAAAGAAACACCCATAAGTCCATCAGCTGATTTTTCTGCAGAAACTTTACAGCCACAGGGGAATGGCATGACATACCCATAGTGCTAAAAAGGAAAAATCTAAAATTTAGGATAATCTACCCAACAAGATTATCATTCAGAATTAAAAGACAGCTAAAGAACTTCTCAGATAAGGAAAAACTAAAAGTTCATATTTAATCCAACTTTAAAGGAAGTCTTAGATAGTCTTCTCCAAGTGGAAAAAAAGGGGTACAACAAAATGAAAGAATTTATAGGAAGGGAAAATCCCACCAGTAAAGGAAAATACACAGTATATACAGCAAAGACTATGGATCAAATGCTTATATAAGATTAAAAGACAAAAATTAGAAAGTTGACTATAACTACAATAAATAGTTAAGGGATATACATGGAGATGTAAAATATGACATAAAAAACCACAAAATGTGGTGACTCCACTGATGGTCCAGTGGTTAAGATTCCATGCTTCCACTGCAGGAGACACAGGTTCAATCCCTGGTTCAGGGAAATAAGATCCTGCATGCTGCATGGCACAGCCAAAAAAACCCAAAAAACACCCACAAAATGTGGGGGAGAGGAGTAAAATAATGGAGATCTTTAAGAATGTGCTTGAACTTAAATGACAAATGACCAGATTAAAATAAATAGATATTTAGGTCAACATACGGCTCAGAGGGTAATGTGTCTGCCTACAATGTGGGAGACCCGGGTTCAATCCCTGGGTTGGGAAGATCCCCTGGAGAAGGAAATGGCAACCCACTCCAGTACTCTTGCCTGGAAAATCCCATGGACTGAGAAGCCTGGTAGGCTACAGTCCACGGGATTGCAAAGAGTTGGACATGACTGAGCAACTTCACTCACTCATATGAACCCCATGGCAAGCACAAATCAGAATCCTACAGTAGACACACAAAAATAGGGAGAAAGTAACACAAGCATACCACTAAACAAAACAATCAAATCACAAGGAAAGAAACTAAAAGAAGATGAAAAGAACACAGAATGAAAAAAATGACCCAGAAAACAAGTAACAGAATAGCAATATGTACATACCTATATATAATCACTTTAAATGGACTATATGTTCCAATCAGAAGACATAGAGGAGATGACTGGATAAAAAAACAAGACCATATATTCAAGAGACTCTCTTTGAGTTAAAGATACACAGACTACAAGTGAGGGGATGGAAGGAGATATTTCACAAAAATGAAAATGAGAAGAAAGCTGGTAGCAATACTCATATCTTACAAAATAGACTTTAGGAGAAAGTCTATAAAAAAGACAAAGAAGGCCATTATGTACTGATAAAGTGATCAATACCAGAAGAGAATATAACATTCTTTAATATATATGCACAATATATATGTAATATATTGACTACAATAAAGCCTTTGACTGTGTGGCTCACAACAAACTGTGGAAAATTCTTAAAGAGACAGGAATACCAGACCACCTTACCAGTCTCCTGAGAAAACTGTATACAAGTCGAGAAGCAACAGTTAGAACTGAACATGGAACAACTGACTGGTTCAAAACTGGGAAAGAAGTATATTGTCACCCTGTTTGTTTAACTTCTGTGCAGAGTGCATCATGTGAAATGTCAGGCTGGATGAATTACAAAAACTGAGTCAAGACTGATGGGAGGAATATCAACAACCTCAGATATGCAGATGATACCACTCTAATGGCAGAAAATGAAGCGGAACTAAAGAGCCTCTTGATGAGGGTGAAAGAGGAGAGTGAAAAAGCTGGCTTAAAAGTCAACACTTGAAAAACTAAGATACCAGGTCCCATCTAGTCCCATCACTTCATGGCAAATAGAAGGGGAAATTTGGAAACGGTGGCAGATTTTATCTTCTTGGGCCCCAAAATCAGTGTGGACAGTGACTACAAGCCATGAAATTAAAGGATGCTTGCTCCGTGGAAGAAAAGTTACAACAAACCTAGACAGCATATTAAAAGCAGAGACATCACTTTGCCAACAAATGTCTGTATAGTCAAAGCTATGGTTTTCCCAGCAGTCATGTATTGAAGTGACCATAAAAAAGGCTAAGTGTGAAAAGCTTTCAAACTGTGGTGCTGGAGAAGACTGTTGAGAGTCCCTTGGACAGCAGGGAGATCAAACTAGTCAATCCTAAAGGAAATCATCCCTGAATATTCATTGGATGGACTGTTGCTGAAGCCCCAATACTTTGGCCACCTGATGCAAAGAGCTGACTCACTGGAAAAGATCCTGATGCTAAAGACATCACAGGACAGAACTGTTAGATAGCATCACCAACTTGATGGACATGAATTTGAACAAACTTTGGGAGATCGGGGAAGACAGAGAAGCCCACACTCCATGGGGTCAGACATGACTTAGTAACTGAACAAAAACAAATGCAGGTGCACCTAAATATGGAAAGTAAATATTAATAGTCAGAAAAAGGAAAAATTGACAATAGAATAAGAATAGACCATTATAGCACTTCACTTATATCAAGGGAGAAATCATACAGACAGAAAACCAATAAGGAAACAGTGGTCTTAACATTAGACCAGTTGGACTTATTATATACCTGTAAGACATTCCATCTAAAAACAGCGGAATATACATTCTCTTCAAGTGCATGTGGAACATTCTCCAGGACAGGTCACATGCTAGGCCACAAAACAAGTCTCAACAACTTTAGAGGACAGAAATTACACCAAGCATTTTTTCTGACAATAATAGTAAGAAACGTGGGCTTCCTGGTGGCTTAGAGAGTAAGGAATCCGCCTGCAATGCAGGAGACCTGGGTTTGATCCCTGGGTTGGGAAAATCTTTTGGAGAGGGAATGGCTACCCACTCCCATATTCTTGCCTGGAAAATTATATGGATAGAGGACTCTGGTGGGCTATAGTCCATCTCGTTGCAAAGAGTTGAACATGACTGAGCAACTAACACTTTCACTTTTCCACTTTCCACTTTGGGGACTTATTACAGGAAGAAAAATGGGAAAAAAACAAAAACATGGAGACTAAATAGTATGATATTATAAATACAATGGGTCAATGAAGAAATCAAAGAGGTTATCAGAAAACATTTGGAGAAATGAAAATAAAACCACAACTTTCCAAAATCTATGTGACACAGAAAAGGGAAGTTCTAAGAGGGAAGCAATAAAGGCCTACCTCAAAAAGGAAGAAAAATCTCAAATAAACAACATTGGTTACTGTCTAAAGGAATCAAATAACAAAGCCCAAAGTCAGCAGAAGAAAAGAAATAATAAAGATCAGAGAAGACTAAAATAGAGACAAAAAAAAAAAAAAAAAAAACCCACCTCAACAATAGAATAATCAATGAAAACAAGACCCAGCGTTTGCTGCTTTTTTTTTTTTAAGGATAAAATTGATATCTTTATCCAGGCTCATTAAGAAAAAAAGAGAGGACTCAAAATAAGAAATGAAAGAAGAAATAATAAAACCAATATCAAAGATATACAAAAAAATCATACAGGAACAAATTGGACAGTGAATAAATGGATAAAAACCCTAGAAACACACAATCTTCTAAGACTGAATCAGAAATAAATAGACAATTGGAATAGACAGTTAAGTAGTAGTGAAATTGAATTTGCCATCAAAAAACTCCCAGCAAACAAAAGTCCAGAACCAGACAGATGACTTCACAGACAAAATTCTACCATATAAAGAAGAGCTAATACCTAGGCTTCCCAGACTATCCCCAAAACTGAAGAGGAGGGAGCATTCCCAAATTCATTCTAACAGGCCACCATTACCCTGATACTCAGAAAAATACATTTACAAAAGAAAAAAATTATAGGCCAACAACAGTCATGACCATCAAAAGATGGTCAACATCACCATTATTAGAGAAATGGAAATCAAAACCATAATGAGGTACCACCTCACACCAGTCAGAATAGCCATCCTTGAAAAGTCTACAAATAATAAACGCCGGAGAGGACATAAAGAAAAGAACACTCCTACGCTGTTGGTGAGAATGTAAGTTGGTGCAGCCACTATGAAAAACATGTATGGAGGTTCCTCAAAAAGCTAAAAATAGAGTTGCCATACGATCCAGCATGTATCTGGAAAAAAACTATAATTCAAAAAGACACATGTACCCCTATGTTCATAGCAGCACTATTCATAATCACTGATACATGGAAACAACTTAGATGTCCTTCAACAGATGAATAGATAAAGAAGATGTGAGATATATTATACAAATACTACTTAGCCATAAAAAGAACAAAGTAATGCCATTTGCAGCAACATGGGTAGAACTAGAGTTTATCATACTAAGTTTAAGTTAGAAACAGAAGGACAAATACCATATAATATCACTTATATGTACAATCTGAAATATAACACAGGGGCTTCCCTGTTGGTCCAGTGGTTGAGAATCCACCTGCCAATGCAGGGGACACAGGTTCGATCCCTGGTCTGGGAAGATCCTCCATGCCCCCACACTCTAGAGCCCACGTGCCGCAACTGCTGAAGCCCACACACCTACACCAAAGAGTAGCCCCTGCTCTCTGCAACTAAAGCTCATGCTCGGCAACAAAGACCCAGCACAGCCAAAAATATATAAATAAATAACTTAAAAAATAAAATATAACACAAATGCATTTACCTACAAAACAGAAATGAACTCACAGATATAGATAACAGACTTGTGGTTGCCAAAGAGTAAGGGGACTGAAGGAGGGTGGATTGAGAGTTTGAGATTAGCAGATGCAAACTATTATATATAGAATGGATAAACAACAAGGTCCCATTATATAGTACAGGGAACTATATTCAATTTCCTGTGATAAACTATCACAGAAACCAATACCAGACAATGCCTGTGGTTGGGTAGACCAGCTGAAATTGATAGCAATCAAATTGAGGCATTAACTGAGATCAATGTTATACCACATGGGAGACAGCTGACACACTCAAACTATCCAAATCAAGCAATGAAAATCATTTGCACCAGCTTGGTTATGTTAATAGCTTTGATATTTGGGCTCCACATCAGGAACGTCAGGAACGTCGCTCAGTCGTGTCTGACCCTTTGCGACCCCATGGACTGTAGCCTACCAGGCTCCTTTGTCCGTGGGATTTTCCAGGCAATAGTACTGGAGTGGATTGCCATTTCCTTCTCCAGCAGATCTTCCTGACCCAGGGATCGAACCTAGGTCTCCCGCATTGTAGACAGATGCTTTACTGTCTGAGCCACCGGGAAGTCTTGTAAGTTAAGCCAAAAAAAAACCCCACAAAACCCTCTTGACCATAAGTCTACATGTAATCCTCTACTGAAATGCAAGAAAAACATTCCATTTTAAAAACAAATTGTGAAGGGTGATGAAAAGTAGATTCTGTGAAACAATATAGAATGGGAGAGATCGTGGGGCAAGTGAAATGAACCAACACCACCAACAAAACCGAGGGCCAGTCTTCAAAGAAGGTGATGTCGTGTATACAGTAGGACTGGAAGGGAGTCCTCTATTTACAAGCTCCTTCAGGAAAACCAAACAATTAGTTCCAACAAGTACTGCTCCCAATTAGACCAACTGAAAGCAGCACTTGATGAAAAGCATCCAAAATTAGTCAACAGAAAATGCATCATCTTCCATTAGTATAACACAAGACTGAATGCTTCTTTGATGACCAGGCAAAAACTGTTACAGCTTGGCTGGCAAGTTCTGACTCATCTGCTGTATTGACCAGACATTGCACCGGGTTTTTGTTTATTTAAGTTTTACAAATTCTCTTAATGGAAAAATTCCACCTCCCTGGAATACTGTAAAAGACACCTGAAAGAATTGTTGCTCAAAAAGATAAAAAGTTTTGGGAATACGGAATTATGAAGTTGCCTGAAAAAAGGCAGACATTAGTTTTTGCCACAGGCCTGGGAAAACAGTGATTACACGTCTTTAAAAGAAGCTGAATAAATGATCCCTGATTTCACTTCGGGAAAAAAAAAAAAAGGAAGCCTACTTTTAGCTGGTACAAACTCAGACAAACAAAAATTTGCTTCAGAAAACTTTGTTTTGAGATAAATGTATTTACTTCAAATGAAAAATTAAACTTTTGTGCCAGCACTATGACACTTCTTTAAATATTTACAAAAACTGGACAGGGCATGGCTCTTAAAGATAACTGCAGATTGGAATCACCTGAAAGGTAAAAAGAGAGTGATGCTGGGTCTCATGTGTAGAAATACAGATTTCACCGTGTAAAGCAGGGCCTGGGCTTCTTCAGTATTATTGCTTTTCTTCCTCTCTTTTGTTCTTTCCTGCTTTTTTCTCCTCCCCTTTCTCTCTGTTTTCTCTCACCCTCGCTTCCTGCTTCATGTCTTCAATATTTGTGATTTATAGGAAAAATATGTATTTGGTGTTCATCCATACCTCCTGGCTCACAGATTCCCCAAATCCTTGGACTCTCTCTGAACATTAAAAGCATTAATTATACAAGTATAATATTTGGCCTCTTGCCCTCAGTTCCTGAAAATGCTTCAGGGAACATGACTTTTGGGTCCCACCCAAGGGTGAGGACTGGGTGCCAAGAGAACCAACCATGTGATCAGAAGGTTAGAATTTTCAGTCCCAGCCCCTGATCAAGAGGGAAGAGAGGCTGGAGGTTGAATTAACCACCAATAGCCAATGATTTAGTCAATTGTGCCTATGTAATGAAGCCTCACCCTGCTTATTTAACTTATGTGCAAAGTACATCATGAGAAATGCTGGACTGAGTGAAGCACAAGCTGGAATCAAGATTGCCAGGAGAAAATATCAATAACCTCAGATGTGCAGATGACACCACCCTTATGGCAGAAAGCAAAGAAGAACTAAAGAGCCCCCTGATGAAAGAGGAGAGTGAAAAAGTTGGCTTAAAACTCAACATTCAGAAAACTAAGATCATGGCATCCGGTCCCATCACTTCATGGCAAATAGATGGGAAAACAGTGACAAGACTTTATTTTTTTTGGCTCCAAAATCACTGCAGATGGTGATTGCAGCCATGAAATTAAAAGACGCTTACTCCTTGGAAGGAAAGTTATGACCAACCTCAGTTCAGTTCAGTGGCTCAGTCCTGTCCAACTCTTTGCGACCCCATGAATTGCAGCACGCCAGGCCTCCCAGTCCATGACCAACTCCCGGAGTTCAGTCAAACTCATGTCCATCGAGTCAGTGATGCCATCCAGCCATCTCATCCTCTGTTGTCCCCTTCTCCTCCTGCCCCCAATCCCTCGCAGCATCAGGGTCTTTTCCAATGAGTCAACTGTTCGCATGAGGTGGCCGAAGTACTGGAGTTTCAGCTTTAGCATCATTCCCTCCAAAGAACACCCAGGACTGATCTCCTTTAGAATGGACTGGTTAGAGCTCCTTGCAGTCCAAGGGACTCTCAAGAGTCTTCTCCAACACCACAGTTCAAAAGCATCAATTCTTCGGCACTCAGCTTTCTTCACAGTCCAACTCTCACATCCATACATGACTACTGGAAAAACCATAGCCTTAAATAGACGAACCTTTGTTGGCAAAGTTAATGTCTCTGCTTTTGAATATGCTATCTAGGCAGGTCATAACTTTCATTCCAAGGAGTAAGCGTCTTTTAATTTCATGGCTGCAATCACCATCTGCAGTGATTTTGAAGCCCCCCAAAATAAAGTCTGACACTGTTTCCACTGTTTCCCCATCTATTTCCCTTGAATTGATGGGACCAGATGCCATGATCTTAGTTTTCAGAATGTTGAGCTTTAAGCCAACTTTTTCACTCTTCTCTGATCAACCTAGACAGCTTACTAAAAAGCAGAGACATTACTTTGCCAACAAAGGTCCATCTAGTCAAAGCTATGGTTTTTCCAGTAGTCATGTATGGATGTGAGAATTGGACTATAAAGAAAGCTGAGCGCCGAAGAATTGATGCTTTTGAACTGTCATGCTGGAGAAGACTCTTGAGAGTCCCTTGGACAGCAAGGAGATCCAACCATTCCATCCTAAAGGAAATCAGTCCTGAATATTCATTGGAAGGATTGATGCTGAAGCTGTAATTCCAATATTCTGGCCACCTGATGCAAAGAACTGACTCATTGGAAAAGACCCTGATGCTGGGAAAGATTGAAGGCAGGAGGAAAAGGAGATGACAGAGGATGAGATGGTTGGATGGCATCACCAACTCGATGGACATGAGTTTGAGTAAACTCTGGGAGTTGGTGATGGACAGAGAGGCCTGACGTGCTGCAGTCCATGGGGTCGCAAAGAGTCAGATACGACTGAGCACCTGAACTGAACTGAACTGAACTGAATGAAACCTCCATAAAATCTCTACAGGACAAGGTTCAGAGAGATTCCAGGTTGAACACATGGAGACTGGAGAGAGTAGTGAGCCTGGAAAAGGCACAGAAGCTCCACACCATTTCCCAATGCCTTGCCTTATATATCGCTTCATCTGGCTACTGATTCTTATACTTTAACATCCTTTATAATCCTCATGCGAAGAGATGACTTATTGGAAAAGACTCTGATGCTGGGAGGGATGGGGGGCAGGAGGAAAAGGGGACGACAGAGGATGAGATGGCTGGATGGCATCACCGACTTGATGGACGTGAGTCTGAGTGAACTCCGGGAGATGGCGATGGACAGGGAGGCCTGGAGTGCTATGATTCATGGGGTTGCAAAGAGGGGGACACGACTGAGCAACTGAACTGAACTGATAATAAATTGGTGATCCAGTAAAATACATGTTTCTCTGAGTTCTGTGAGCAATTCAAGCAAATTAAGGGGTCATGGGAAACCCTGATTTATAGCCAGTCACTCAGAAGTACAAGAAACAACCTTAACTTGCAATTGACATCCTAAGTTAGAGGATGTCTGTTGGAAACCCCAGTTTGTAGCAAGTTGGTTAGATGCACAGATAATAACCTGGGCTTGTGACTGGCATCTAATGTGGAGGGTTGTCCAGTGGAACTGAACTCTTTATCTCTGGAATCTGATTCTATCTCCAGATAGAAAGTGTCAGAATTGAGTTGAATTCTCAGACACCTTGCTGGCATCTGAGAATTGCTCGCTGGTGTGGGGAAGTCTACACACACATACAAAGTTGGAATTGGGTCTGGGAACCGATTTACAATGTCCTACTCTACACTGGGCTATTGAGGACCTCCAGTAGGATATTGAAAATAAATAGTGATAATGAGTATCTTTATATATTGCTCTCCATCTCAAAAAACAAAAAACAAAGTAGCACATCACCATTAAGTATATTTGCTGTTGTTTTTAAAATAGATATCCTTTCTCAGATTAAACAAATGTACTTTTATGTTTATGTTCCTATTATTTAAAGTCATTAATAGATGTTGACTTTTATCAAATGTTTTCCTCCATCTACTGAGATGATCTTATGCTTCTTTAATCTGTGCCTCTGGAATCACCATTCCACTCATTGGTTCTATGAGTTTAACTTTTTTCCCCCCAAATTCCCCACATACAACTGAAATCAAGGAGTATTTGTCTTTCTCTGCTTGGCTTATTTTAGTTAGTATAATGACTGATTTCATCCATGCTGTCACAAATGGCAGGATTTCCTTCTTTTTATGGCTGAATATGCCATGTTTTCATTATCCATTCAACTAGTAACACTTAAGATTGTTTCCATATCTTGGCTACTATGAATGATGCTGGATGAACATGGAGATGCAGATATCTCTTTGAAACAGTGATTTCAGTCCCTTTGGATAAATATCCAGAAGTGGGACTGCTGGAACATATGGCAGTTCTATTTTTAAAGTTTCAGGCCTTAAGTCTTTAATCTATTTTAAGTTGATTTTTGTGGGTGGTGTGAGACAGATGTCCAATTTCATTTTTCTCCATTTGGATGTCCAGTTTTCTCAGAACCATTTATTAGAGAAACTAACCTTTCCCCCAACTGTGTACATATGGTGCCCTTGTCATAGATTAGTTGACCATATATACTTGAGTGTATTCTGGGCTCTCTGTTCTGCTGGTCTATGTCTATTTTTATGTTAATACCATATGCTGTTTTGATTATCATAGCTTTACAATATAGTTTGAAGTCATGCAATGATATACTTTGTTCTTTCTTAAAACTGCTTTGGCTATTTGGCTTTTTGTGTGTGTGATTCCATATGAATTCTAGAGTTTTTCTACTTCTGTGAAAAATGACACTAGAATTTTGATGGGGACTGCATTGAATCTGTAGATAAGTTTGGGTAGTAGAGACATTTAATTCTTTCAGTCAAAGAACATAAGATATAGTTCCATTTATTTCAATCTCTTTCATCAGTGTCTCATAGTTTTCAGCACACATGGCTTTCATCTCCTGGTAAAATTTATTCCTCAGTATGACGCTACTTTAATTGGGATTGCTTTCTTAGTTTATTTTTCAGATTGGTTTATAGAAATAAAATTGATTTCTGCATGTTGATTTTATATTCTGCAACTTCACTAGGTTTATTAATTCTAACAGTTTTTTGACGGAGTCTTTAAGGTTTTCTGTATATTCAGTTCAGTTTTCAGTTCAGTTCCTCAGTCGTGTTCGACTCTGCGATCCCATGAATCGCAGCATGCCAGGCCTCCCTGTCCATCACCAACTCCCGGAGTTTACTCAAACTCACGTCCATCGAGTCGGTGATGCCATCCAGCCATCTCATCCTCTGTCGTCCCCTTTTCCTCTTGCCCCCAATCCCTCCCAGCATCAGAGTCTTTTCCAATGAGTCAATTCTTAGCATGAGGTGGCCAAAGTACTGGAGTTTCAGCTTTAGCATCATTCCCTCCAAAGAACACCCAGGACTGATCTCCTTCAGAATGGACTGGTTGGATATCCTTGCAGTCCAAGGGACTCTCAAGAGTCTTCTCCAACACCAGTTCAAAAGCATCAATTCTTTGACACTTGGCCTTCTTCACAGTCCAACTCTCACATCCATACATGACCACTGGAAAAACCATAGCCTTGACTAAGACGGACCTTTGTTGGCAAAGTAATATCTCTGCTTTTGAATATGTTATCTAGGTTGGTCATAACTTTTCTTCCAAGCAGTAAGCGTATATTAGATTATGTCATCTGCAAACAGACACAATTTTACTTCCTCTCTGATTTGGATGCCCTCTATTTCTTCTTCTTGACTAACTGCTCTGGCTAGGACTTCCAGGGTGACACTGAACAGAAGTAATGAAAGTATGAATCCTGTCTTGTTTTAAAACTAAGAGGAAAAGCTTTAGCTTTTCATGATTCAGTATGATGTTAGCCGTGGGCTGATTATATACAGCTTTCATTATGTTGAAGTACATTCCTTTTACACTTTATTTGTTGAGATTTTTTTTTGTCATTTAAATTTTTTCAAATATCTTTTTTCTTCATCTATTGCCATTATCATAAGATTTTCTACTTCATTCTGTCAATGTGTTGTATCACATTTATTGATTTACTTATGTTGAGCCATCCGTGCACCTCAGGAATAAATCCCACGTGACTTTAGTGTATGATTCTTTTAATGTGCTCTTGATTCAGTTTGGTAGTATTTTGTTGAGAGTTTTTGTATATAAATGTCATACAGATCCATCAAGGATACTGGGCTGTAACTCTGTTTTCTTATAGTATCCTTGTCTAATTTTGGAATCAGGGTAAAGCTGGCTAGCAAAATGAGTCAGAAGTATTACTTCCTTTTCAGTTTTTTTTGGAAGAGTTTAAGAAAGACTGTGCTAATTCTTCTTTAAATGTTTAATAGAATTCACCAGTGAGGTTTTCCAGTTCTGCACTTTTCTTTGTCGGGAGATTTTTGATTACGGATTTAGTTTCTTCATTAGTTAACAGGTCCATTCAGATTTTCTATTTCTTAATGATTCAGTCTTGATAGTCTGTGTGTTTCTAGGAGTTTATCCATTTTTCTAGGTTATTCAATATTTTGGTATGTACTTATTCATGGTATTCTCTCATGATTCTTTTCATTTCTGTATTATTAATGTAACATCTCCCCTTTCAATTCAGATTTCAGTTTCTTAGCCTAGCTAAAGGTTTGCTGACTTTAACTTTTCCAAGAACTAGCTCTTAGTTTCATCGATCTTTTCTTTTTTTTTTTTCCAAGTCTCTATTTCTACTCTAAATTTTGTTGTTTCCTTCTTTCTGCTAACTTTGGGCTAAGTTCATCCTTTCACTAGTTCCTTGAGGTGTGAAGTTAAAGGGTTTGAGATCTTTCTTGTCTCTCAATGTAAGTTTTTGTAACTATAAATTTCCTCTTAAAATTGCTTTTGCTGAAGGATGTAAGTTTTGGCATGTTGTGTTTCCATTTTCATTTATATCAAGATATTTTTATTTTCTTTAAAATTTCCTCTTTGACCCATTTGTTATTCAGAAATGCACTGCTTAATTTCCATGTATTTTTATATTTTCCAGCTTTTCTCTTGTTGATTTCTAGTTTCATGATGTTGTGGTTGGAAAAATAACCTGATGTGATTTCAGTCTTCTTAAATTTGTTAAGACTTGTTTTATAATCTAACAAACGATCTATCTTGGAGAATGTTTCACGCGCACTTGAGAAGAATGTGTACTCTGCTGTTTTGAGTAGAATGTTCTGCTTATGTCTGTTAAGCTCCATTTGTTCTAGGGTCCTTTTGTTCTATATTTTCTCATGGATTTTCCGTCTGGAAGGTTTATCCATTATTAAAAGTGAAGTAGTTTAAGTCCCCCACTATTAGTGCATAGACATCTATTTCTGCCTGCAGACCTGTTAATATTTGCTCCATATATGTAGGAGCTCACATCTTGAGTATATACATAATTACAACTGCTATATCCTTTTGATAAACTGATTATAGAATGACTTTCATTGTCTCTTGTTACAGATTTTGACTCATAGCCATTTTGTCTGATATAACTGCCCCTGCTCTCTATTGGTTTCCATCAGCCTATAATATATCCTTCACTTTCAGGATATATATGCCACTAAAGTTGAAGTGAATCTCCTGCAGACAACATATAGTTTTGTCTTATTTTTTAATTCACTCAGCCACTCTGTACTTTGGCCACCTGATGCAAAGAGCCAATTCATGTAAGATCTTGATGCTGGGAAGGATTGAGGGCGAAGTGGGAAACACAGAATGAGATGGTTGGATGGCATTGCCGACTAAATGGACATGAGTTTGAGTAAACTCCAGGAGACGGTGAAGGACAGGGAAGCCTAAGCATGCTGCACTCCACAGGGTCCCAAAGAGTAGGACATAATTTAGCAATTGAACAACAACTCTATATTTTGATTAGAGACATTAATTCATTTTCATTTAAAGTAATTATTGATAAATATGGACTTACTAATTGCCATCTTCTTGCTTTCTGTTTCATACTTCCTTTCTTCCTCTCTTTCTTCCTTTCTGATCTGATGATTTTCTATAGTGGTATGCTTTATTTCCTTTATCTTTTATGTATAGGTATTTAGTCTGTGACTACCATGAGGCTTAAAATAAAAATATAGTTATAACAGCCTATATACTTTTACCATTGAATTTTATACTTCCATGTGTTTTCATGAGGCAGCTACAGTGGTGATGAACTCCCTCAACTTTTGTTTGTTTGGGTAAAGTCTTTATTTCTCCTTCATTTCTGAATGACAGCTTTGCCAGTTGAAGTAGTATTCTTAGTCATCAGCTTTTTTCTTTCAGAATTTTGAATATATCATTCCACCCTCTCCTGCCTTACAAGGTTTCTTCTGAGAAATCTGCTGAGAGTTTTTTTTTTTTTTTTCATATAAAACAAGGTTTTTTCTCCCAATTGCTGCTTTCAAAATTCTTTGTCTTTGATTTTTGATAGCTTTATTATAATGTATCTTCGAAAAATCTTCTTTGGGTTACATCTATATAGGGACTTAAGAGATCCATGGACATAGATGTTCATGATCTTGTCCTAGATTTGAGAATTTTTCTTTTTTTAATTTATTTTTAATTGAAGGATAATTGCTTTACAATATTGTGTTGGTCTCAGCCATACATCAACATGATCCAGCCATAGGTATACATATGTTCCCTCTCCCTTGAACCTCCCTCCTGGAAATTTCTTAAAATAAGTTTCCTGCCCTTTCTCTCTCTCTTCTCTGGGGATGTCCACAATGAAAATGTTAGTTACTGGATGGAGCCCCATAATTCACATAGGCTTTCTTCACTTTTTTTCATTCCCTTTTCTTCTATGACTTGATATTTCAAATGACTCATCTTCAAGTTCACAGATTCTGTCTTCAGCTTGATCAAGTCTATATGGCAGACTTGATCTCTACTGCATTTTTTTAAACCTCATTCACTATATTAATTCAGCTCCAGAATTTCTGTTTGGTTCTTCTTACCATTTCTATTTCTCTGTTAAACTTCTCATTTTTGTTTGTGTATTGTTTTCATGATTTTTTTGTCTACATGTGTTCTCTTATAACTCACCAAGTTTCTTTAAAACAATTAAGTTTGAATTCTATGGCAGTTCATAGATCTCCAATTCTTTGTGGCCTGTTACTTTAAAATTATTCTGCTCCTTTTGGTGGTGTCAAGTTTCCTTGCTTTTTTCCATGTTTCTTGTAACTTTGTGTTGATGTCTGTGTATCTGATGGATCCCTCATCTCTTCTAGACCTTACAAACTGATTTTGGTGGAGAAGACCTTTACCTTCCAGTGGCTAGAGGGAAGCTGGCTAGATGGAGTATGTTGATTCCAGGTACAGGGCAGGCCCAGCACTGTAGTTTCTGTGCAGCTCACCAGCTGAGGTCAGTATTGGCAAGGATGGTATGAGTCCTCAACTGCAGGTAGCTACAGAGGCTATGGGACTGTTGGGGTCTACAATGGTGACAGTTTGTGGGCACCTTTTGATCCTTTTTTTCCCATGGGGATTTTATTGCTGATGGGCTACCTCTTAGCACTGGATCCAGCCTGTGGACACTCTCCTGGCAGTGCTAACACAGGTATCTGAAGTAAAGGTGCTGATGGCACAGATTCAGCAGCAGTCTGGAGTGCAGGCACTCACAGAGGGATGATGGCTCCAGGTTCTGGTGTGCTGACTAGTTCACAATGGTGGTAGCTCCAGCATCTCAGGTGCATGAGTGTGCAGCTACCATGGAGCTGGGATCTGAAGCATGGGTGCCACCACAACAGCCAGGGTTCTAGGGTCTGGGGTATGCACAGGGTTGACGGAGGCAGCCGGCAGTCCTGGTCCCAGGACAGCAGACCAGCAGCTTCTTCTGGAGAGGGAAGAATAAGGTGCAGTGGCAACTCTCTCCCTAGGGTGTCTTGTGGTGGTGATAGCTGCTGGTAATGGTGATGGCTGGTGATGGCTGCTGGGCTGGTTAACTCCATGGTGAAA
Organism: Oryx dammah; assembly: GCF_014754425.2. Classification (NCBI taxonomy): domain Eukaryota; kingdom Metazoa; phylum Chordata; class Mammalia; order Artiodactyla; family Bovidae; genus Oryx; species Oryx dammah. The sequence continues at coordinate 83,115,753 of NW_024070185.1, read as the reverse complement.
GCACCCAGCGTTCTCTGTGGAGTAGGCAACTGGGGCCCATGCCCACTATCACTACAGGTTCCTCTGCTGTGAAAGCTGTGGGGAAGCTGCAGCTGCCATGGGGGCGGTAGAGGTCCCTAGCCACAAAGGCTAACAGAGTCCTTCACAGAGCTGGCCACTGGGGACCATGATGGCACAAGCTGTGTAGCTGATACAGATACCTCCATCTTTTTTGTTCCTTGCCAACTCATCTGCCATCTCAGCTGATTCCCCTAATCCTTTCTGTTCATTAATTCTTCATTTCTGCTCCACTGTGTTAACACAGGTTCTTAACTGGATTTCTGAGCCATCCCACGGCCACTTCCGTTTATGTATTGATGTCCAACTGTTGTTCTTATGTGAGGACAGATGCTGATATCTCCTGCTCTGCAATCTTGCTGACATCACTCCACCCCCATTATCCTCTGAGGATATTGGTTTTTTAATCTATCTGGTTTTTTAATCTGGGCAGAGTTTTCCACCTCTCATATGAACCTTTTGTCCTTTTCCTTTCTTCTCAACTATCATTACCTCTTTCCCAACATCTGAGTGAGTCCACCATTCTCACTATCATGAGCAACTTTCTGATTTGACGATACAGCATTCATCCGTTCCCTCACGCAGCAGCACTCTTAAATTTCCTCCAGGGAACAGCTTTCCTTATTTTCAAGTCCAGGGATGTGCATATAACTTGGGAACAGGTCGGTCTGTGCCTTCTAGCCACCTGGTCACATGGCTGCTTTAGTTCTGCATAGTGGAGTTAGGCTCAGAACTTCTGAATCCTTCTGAAAAGTGATAACTCTCCTGTCTATATTTGAATCGGGAAGACTATACACTGGAGCTGTTCCAGTAATCTTCTGGTCACAAAATATAAATGTGAGGTTTTTAATTATTCAACTTTTTAACATTTATGGCACTTTTCCGATTTTATTTCTTCTTATGTTAGTAAGAAGTGTGGTAAGTTGTATTTCTCCAGGACATAAATTTGCCAGATTGTAGCAATGTCCCTTTTTCCTTCCTGATATTGACTGTGCCTTCTCTCTTTCCTAGAGTCAGTCTCACCAGTGGCTCACCAGTTTTATTTGCCAAATCAAAGAAACAACTTTAAGCTTTGTTGATACTCTATATATGAACAAAGCTAGTGGAGGTGATGGAATCCCAGTTGAGCTATTTCAAATCCTGAAAGATGATGCTGTGAAAGTGCTACACTCAATATGCCAGCAAATTTGGAAAACTCAGCAGTGGCCACAGGACTGGAAAAGGTCAGTTTTCATTCCAATCCCAAAGAAAGGCAATCCCAAAGAATGCTCAAACTACTGTACAATTGTACTCATCTCACATGCTAGTAAAGTGATGTTTAAAATTCTCCAAGACAGGCTTCAACAACATGTGAACTATGAACTTCCAGATGTTCAAGCTGGTTTTAGGAAAGGCAGAGGAACCAGAGATCAAATTGCCAACATCTGCTGGATCACTGAAAAAGCAAAAGAGTTCCAGAAAAACATCTATTTCTGCTTTACTGACTATGCCAAAGCCTTTGACTGTGTGGATCACAAGAAACTGTGGAAAATTCTGAAAGACATGGGAATACCATACCACCTGACCTGCCTCTTGAGAAATCTGTATGCAGGTCAGGAAGCAACAGTTAGAACTGGACATGGAACAACAGACTGGTTCCAAATAGGAAAAGGAGTCCGTCAAGGCTGTATATTGTCACCCTGCTTATTTCACTTATATGCAGAGTACACCATGAGAAATGCTGGGTTAGATGAAGCACAAGCTGGAATCAAGATTGCCAGGAGAAATATCAATAACCTGAGATATGCAGATATACACCACCCTTATGGCAGAAAGTGAAGAAGAACTAAAAAGCCTATTGATGAAAGCCAAAGAGGAGAGTGAAAATGTTGGCTTAAAGCTCAACATTCAGAAAATGAAGATCATGGCATCCGGTCCCATCATTTCATGGGAAATAGACGGGGAAACAGTAGAAACAGTGGCTGACTTTATTTTTCTGGGCTCCAAAATCACTGCAGATGGTGACTACAGCCATGAAATTAAAAGACACTTACTCCTTGGAAGGAAAGTTATGACCAACCTAGACAGCATATTAAAAAGCAGAGACATTTCTTTGTCAACAAAGGTCCGTCTAGTCAAGGCTATGGTTTTTCCTGTGGTCAAGTATGAATGTGAGAGTTGGACTATGAAGAAAGCTGAGCACAGAAGAATTGATGCTTTTGAACTATGGTGTCGGAGAAGACTCTTGAAAGTCCCTTGGACTGCAAGGAGATCCAACCAGTCCATCCTAAAGGAGATCGGTCCTGAGTGTTCATTGGAAGGACTGATGTTGAAGCTGAAACTTGAATACTTTGGCCACCTGATACAAAGCACTGCCTCATTGAAAAAGACCTTGATGCTGGGAAAAATTGGGGGCAGGAGGAGAAGGGGACGACAGAGGATGAGATGGTTGGATGGTATCACTGACTCAATGGACATGGGTTTGGGTGGACTCCGGGAGCTGGTAATGGACAGGAAGGCCTGGAATGCTGCAGTTCATGGGGTTGCAGAGTTGGACACAACTGAGCAACTGAACTGAACTGTAACTCTACTGTATATTTATTTTGTATTTCATTAATTCATGTTTTTGTTTTATTTCTTCCTTTTAACTGCATTCAATTTTCTCTTCTCTAACTTTTTATAGTAGATATATTTTGATTGTTTCTAGTCTTTTCTCCTTTCTAAAATGTGCATTTGAGACTGCAAAATTTATGCAAAATATAGATTTTACCTGCATTCCACACATTTTGATAATTAATGTTTCATTTGCATGATTTTCATATCATTATTATTTAGAATATTTTCACAACTTACATTATAATTTTTTTGTTGTTTCATGAGATAAACCCATTTCCTAACTGTCAACTTGTGGAGACTTCAGGTATCTTCTTGTTTTTAAATTCTAGCTTACTGCCAATTGTAGTTAGAGAACATGCACTGAATGATTTCAATCCTTTTAAATCTGAAATTAGTTTTGTGTCCGGTATATGGCTAATTTTAAAATATCCTTTGTGTACTTGAAAAAACTGGCATTCTTCAGCCATTGGGTGTCCTACATATGAAACAAAACTGCTAATTCTACTGTTGAAATCCTTTATATTCTGAATTGATTTTTGTCTTCCCATTTGAAAAGTTAAAACTCTCATGATGATTTTTTTCATTTATTTCTATTAATTTTTGCTTTATATATTTTGAGGCTGTGTTATTGAAGACATGCAAATATAGTTATTTGATCTTCCAGGAGAACTGAATCTTTCATCACTACTCATTTGTCTATTTGTCTGATATAAAAGCTCTACTCTATGGGACTTCCATGACAGTCCAGTGACTAAGGCTGCACTCCCACTGCAAGGGGCACAGGTTTGATCCTTGGTTAGGGAACTAAGGGGCTTCCCTGGTGGTTCAGGGGTAAAGAATCTGCCAGCAGTTCAGGAGCTGCAGGAGACAATGGCTTCAATATCTGGGTCAGGACGATCCCCTGGAGGAGGGCATGGCAACCCACTCCAGTATTCTTGCCTGGAGAATCTCCATGGACAGAGGAGCCTGACAGGCTATAGCCCACAGGATCACAGAGTAGGACATGAGTAAAGCAACTTAGCATGCAAACACATAGAGAAGGAAGATCCTACATGGCCCATGGCTCTGCCCACTCCACAAAAGAAAAAAAGAAAAACCAATCTACTCTAGCCTTCTTTAGGTATTAGCATGCCTTTTTTTTTTTTTTCATTTCTTTACTTGTCACCATTTGTAGCCTTATGTCTTAGTTTGTTATTAGTTTGTTCTCTTCTTTCACATTTGACAAAGTTTGATATTTATTTCATTTACATTTAATTACTCATCTACTAGAGTTAGGACTACCATCTTACAAATGATTTCCTATATTTTCATCATGTTCAATGCTGCTTTTTCTCTTCTTCCTTGCCTTTTGTTTTCAAAAAATTCTTCCCTACTCTACCCCTCCCCCGTGACTGTGAAAGTTGTCTACTACTTTACAATTCTCAAAAGAGTATTCTATAGACTACAATATACATTCTTGATTTTGGCTCTCTTCTCTAACAATGCAAGAATGTAGGAGCTCTTTGAGTACAATTCCCTTCCCCTGGTAAATATGCCCTTACTTTCACATATTTTAGCAAAACAAATATATTTCAAATCTCTGAAGACACTGTTTTTAAACAGTTAACACTCCTTTTGACTGGTCTATGTTTTATAATTCCATTACTTTTATTCCTTCCTATATTTCTGACCTTCCATCTGGCATTACTGTGGTTTAGCCTAAAAATATCCCATCTTACATTTGCAATATGCAGGTATTAAATCCTTTTCATTTTTATCTCATCTTAATTTATGTAGCATGCTAACCACCAGGTAGAGATTCAAAGTTTATGTTTACTTTCCTTAGCACTTTGAGGATACCAGTATTTCCTAACCCAAAGTCACACATTCTCCTGTGTTTCCTACCATAAGTTTCACAGTTTTCAATTTTACATTTAGGGTTACATTACATTTTGATTTGGTTTTTTTATATGGTGTTAAGTATGGATTAATATTCATTTTTCACATATGAATGATCAATTATTCTAAGACTAGAAAAACCTGTTCTCTCTTCATTGAATGTCCTCTACATGTTTATAAAAAACTAAGTGTCTCTCTGTCTTCTCTTTATTCTATTTACCTGTAATTACTCCAATACCACCTCTTCATGGATTACAGTCTTGTCATGAGTAACTTGAGTAACTCAATGAAGCTATGAGCCATGTTGTACAGGGCCATCCAAGATGGGTGGGTCACAGTGAAGACTTCTGGACAAAATGCAGTCCACTGGAAAAGGAAATGGCAACCCACTCCAGTATTCTGGAGTGGTCTCTTGCATGGAGAACCCCATGGACAGTATGAAAAGGCAAAAAGATATGACACCAGAAGATGAGCAACCCCTAGGTTGGAAGGTGTCCAATATGCTACTGGGGAAGAGTGAAGGGCAATTATTAATAGCTCCAGAAAGAATGAAGTGGATGGGCCAAAGCAGAAACAATGCCCATTTGTGGATGCGTCTGGTAGTGAAAGCAAAGTCTGATGCTGCAGAGAACAATATTGCAAAGGAACCTGGAATGTTAGGTCCATGAATTACAGTAAACTGGATGTGGTCAAGCAGGAGATGGCAAGAGTGAACATTGACATCTTAGGAACCAGTGAACTAAAATGGATAAGAATAGGCGAATTAAATTTAGATGACCATCGCATCTACTACTGTGAGAAAGAATTCCTTAGAAGAAATGGAGTAGCCCTCATAGCCAACAGAAGAGTCCAAACTGCAGTATTTGGGTGAAACCTCAAAAATGACAGAAAGATCTCAGTTCCCTTCCAAGGTAAACCATTCAACACCAGGGTAATCAAAGTCTATGTCCCAACCACTAACACTGAAGAAGCTGAAGTTGAAAAGTTCTGTGAAGACCCACAAGACCTTTTAGAGCTAACACCAAAAAAAGATGTCCTTTTCATCATAAAGGACTGGAATGCAAAAGTAGGAAGTCAAGAGATACCTAGAGTAACAGGCAAGTTTGGTGGTTGAGTACAAAACAAAGCAGGGCAAAGGCTACTAGAGTTTTGCCAAGAGAATGCACTGGTCATAGCAAACACTCTCTTCCAACAACACAAGACTGTTTACACAGACATCACCAGATGGTCAATACTGAAATCAGGCAGATTATATTATTTGCAGTCAAAGATGGACAAGCTCTATACAGTCAGCAAAAACAAGACCTGGAGCTGACTATGGCTCAGGTCATCAGCTCCTTATTGCAAAATTCAGGCTTAAATTGAAGAAAGTAGGGAAAACCATTTAGGCCATTCAGGTATGACCTAAATCAAATCCCTTATGATTATACTCTGGAGGTGATGAGTAGAGTCAAGGGATTAGATCTGGTAGACAGAGTGCCTGAATAACGATGGATGGAAGTTAGTAACACTGTGAATGAGGCAGTGACCCAAACCATCCCAAAGAATAAGAAGGTTAAGTGGTTGTCTTTGGAGGCTTACAATAGCTGAAGAAAGAAGAGAAGCAAAAGGCAAAGGAGAAAGGGAAAAATACACCCAACTGCATGCAGAGTTTCAGAGAATAACAAGGAAATATAAGAACTCTCCTGTTCATAAATGAACAATGCAAAGTAATAGAGGAAAACAATAGAATGGGAAAGACCAGAGATCTCTTCAAGAAAATTGGAGATATCAAGGGAGTATTTCATGTAAGGATGGGCACAATAAACGACAGAAAAGTTAAGGACCAAACAGAAGCACAAGAGATTAAGAAGAGGTGGGAAGAATACACAGAAGAACTATGCGAAAAAGCTCTGAAAGAACCAGATAACCACAATGACTTCATGTCACTCACCTAGAGCTGACATTCTGAAGTGTGAAGTCAAGTGAGCCTTAAGAAGCATCACTACAAACAAAGCTGGTGGAGATATTTAAAATCTTAAAAGATGATGCAGTTAAAGTGCTGCACTCATTATGTCAGCAAATTTGGAAAACTCAGCAGTGATCACAGGACTGGAAAAGGTCAGTTTTCACCTCAATTCCTAAGAAGGGCAATGCCAAAGAATGTTCAAACTGCTGTACAATTGCACTCATTTCACATAATAGCAAGATTATGCTCAAAATCCTTCAAGCTAGGCTTTAGCAGTATGTAAACCAAGAACCTCCAGATGTACAAGCTAGGTTTAAAAAAGGCAGAGGAACCAGAGATCAAATTGCCAACATTCGTTGAATCACAGAGAAAGCAAGGGAGTTCCAGAAAAATAATATCTATTTCTGCTTCACTAACTACGTTAAAGCCTCTGACTGTGTGGATTGGAACAAACTGTGGAAAATTCTTAAAGAAATGGAAATACCAGACCACCTAACCTGTCTCCTGAGACACCTGTATGCAGGTCAAGAAGCAACAGTTAGAATCGAACACAGAACTAACATGACTGGTTCAAAATTAGGAAAGGAGTCTGTCAAGGCTGCATATTGTCACCCTGCTTATTTAACTTATATGCAGAGTACACCATGTGCATGTACATCATTTCACATGTACATCATGCGAAATGCCTGGCTGGATGAACCACAAGCTGGAATCAACACTGCCAGGAAAAATACCAACAATCTCAGATAAGCAGATGATACCACTCTAATGGACGAAGGCAAAGAGGAACTAAAGAGCCTCTTGATGAGGGTGAAAGAGAGCAAAAAAGCTGGCTTGAAACTTAACATTCAAAAAACTAAGATCATGGTATCTGGTCCCATCACTTCATGGCAACTTTATTTTCTTGGGGTCCAAAATCACTGCCAACAGTGACTGCAGCCATGAAATTAAAAGACACTTTCCTCTTAGAAGGAAAGCTATGAAAAACCTAGACAGCATATTAAAAAGCAGAGATATCATTTTGCTGACAAAGGTCCATGTAAGTCCAAGCTATGGTTTTTTTCTAGTAGTCATGGACGGATGTGAGAGTTGGACGATAAAGAAGGCTGAGCACCAAAGAACAGATGCTTTTGAATTGTGGTGCTGGAGAAGACTCTTGAAAATCCCTTGGACAGCAAGGAGATCAAACCAATCAATCCTAAAGGAAATCAACCTGAATATTCACTGGAAGGACTATGCTGAAGCTCCAACACTTGGCCACCTGATGCAAAGATTTGACTCAACAGAAAAGACCCTGATGCTGGGAAAGATTTAAGGAAAAAGGAGGAGGAGGTGGGAGAGGATATCACTGACTCAATGGGCATGAATTTGAGCAAACTCTGAGAGACAGTGGAAGACAGAGAAGCCTGATGTGCTATAGTCCATGTGGCTGCAAAGAACTGGACATGACTCAAGTGACCAAATAACACTACCACCAACACCACACTGTCTTGATCACTATGATTTTATAATAATTCTTGAAATCAGCTAGTGTTAGCATTGCAATCTGTTTCTTTTACTTCCAAATTCCAATGGCTTTTACATTTTCACAGCTTTTCAACTGCTAGAAAAAAACTTTTGGGATTCTGGTGGCAGCTGCATAAAATCTGTTGATCAAGTGAGAGAGAATTAAAACTGTAATAACATCGTGTCTTCTGACCTGAGAATAGGGTACTTCTTTAGGTCTTTAGCTTCCATCCACATTGTTTTGTAGTTCTTACTGAACAGTCTTACAGATATCTTATCAGATTTAACTCTACATTGTTCATGGAGAGTTTGCAGAGGATACTTGTAGTTGTTGAATATAGTGAAATTCCTTTTCTGCATTTATTTAGATAATCTTACGGACTGCTTCTTTACTACTTTATCAGTATGATAAATGATATCTCTTTCCTATAGTTTTTTGGACATATGGAATACAGCTGTAATTAACTGTATTAATGTTGTCTGCTAATTCTGATAGCTTTGTCAGCTATGGGGAATAAGGAATTTTCCTCATATTGTCCTGCTTGATAATTTCAGTTGGATATCAGACAATGTAAAACTTGCCTTCTTGGGTGCTGTATGAGTTTATATTCCTAATAACATTCTTTGCTATGGGATGCAGTTAAGCTACTCTGGCTTGATCTTTTGATATCTTGCTCTTAAGGTTTGTTCAGCAGGACAAGAACAAATTTTAATTTAGGGCTAATTATTCTCCATGACAGAGGCAAGGCCCTTGTCAGTCCTCTACCCAAGGGCCCTTGAATTATAAGTCCTTCCAGCTAACCGGAAGGAACAGACATTCCCATACTATGAGTTATAGTAGCATTCCCTCTAATCCTTTGGAGTGGTTCATTTCCTGGCATCAGCTAGTTTCCTCACACACAGTACTCTGTAAAATAAAAAAAAGGAATCCTCTGTCAATCCAGAGGCTTTCCTCTTTGTGCTCTCTCCTCTCCAAAACTCTACCCACAAACTCTTGCCCCTGGGCTTCCCAAGACTCTCAGATCAGTCTCCTCATTACGGGAATTCTGCTGAGCTCTACCTGGGTCCCTCCTTCCCTGCTCTGGGACTGTGAAAACTTTCTTAGTGCAGTCAGCTGAAATGATCATCGAGTTTTTTCAGTCTTGCAGGTATCAATGTCAGTCACTCCTTTACGTTCAGTCTTTAAAAAACATACTTCCACATATTCTGCGTGCTTTTTCAGTTGTTTTAAGGGAAAATAAATCCAGTGCCTATTATCCAATGTGACCTAAAGTAAAAGTCTGAGGATCTCTTTTGTTTTCTGTTCTTGTTGCTGCTTTTCTTTCATGCTATCTTGCCTCATTATCTGCCAGGTTACTTCAGTTCAGTTCAGTTCAGTCGCTCAGTCGTGTCCGACTCTTTGCAACCCCATGAATCGCAGCACGCCAGGCCTCCCTGTCCATCACCAACTCCCGGAGTTCACTCAGACTCACGTCCATCGAGTCGGTGAGGCCATCCAGCCATCTCATCCTCTGTCGTCCCCTTCTCCTCCTGCCCCCAATCCCTCCCAGCATCAAAGTCTTTTCCAATGAGTCAACTCTTCGCACGAGGTGGCCAAAGGACTGGAGTTTCAGCTTTAGCATCATTCCCTCCAATGAAATTTCAGGGCTGATCTCCTTCAGAATGGACTGGTTAGAGCTCCTTGCAGTCCAAGGGACTCTCAAGAGTCTTCTCCAACACCACAGTTCAAAAGCATCAATTCTTCGGCACTCAGCTTTCTTCACAGTCCAACTCTCACATCCATATATTACCACTGGAAAAACCACAGCCTTGACTAGATGGACCTTTGTTGGCAAAGGAATGTCTCTGCTTTTGAATATGCTATCTAGGTTGGTCATAACTTTTCTTCCAAGGAGTAAGCGTCTTTTAATTTCATGGCTGCAGTCATCATCTGCTGTGATTTTGGAGCCCTAAAAAATAAAGTCTGACACTGTTTCCCCATCTATTTTCCATGAAGTGATGGGACTAGATGCCATGATCTTCATTTTCTGAATGTTGAGCTTTAAGCCAACTTTTTCACTCTCCACTTTCACTTTCATCAAGAGGCTTTTTAGCTCCTCTTCACTTTCTGCCATAAGGGTGGTGTCATCTGCATATCTGAGGTTATTGATATTTCTCCCAGCAATCTTGATTCCAGCTTGTGTTTCTTCCAGCCCAGAGTTTCTCATGATGTACCCTGCATATAAGTTAAATAAGCAGGGTGACAATATACAGCCTTGACGGACTCCTTTTCCTATTTGGAACCAGTCTGTTGTTCCATGTCCAGTTCTAACTGTTGCTTCCTGACCTGCATATAGGTTTCTCAAGAGGCAAGTTGGGTAGTCTGGTATTCCCATCTCTTTCAGAATTTTCCACAGTTCATTGTGATCCACACAGTCAAAGGCTTTGGCATAGTTAATAAAGCAGAAATAAATGTTTTTCTGAAACTCTCTTGCTTTTTTGATGATCCAGCGGATGTTCACAGTTTGATCTCTGGTTCCTCTGCCTTTTCACTTTCTTTCAATATATGTAAATTTTTTTTTCACTTTTTAAGTTATCATACAGTAAAATGGACTTCTTTAGCTGCAGAATTCTGAGAACTTTAGCATACATATATCCATATAATTACTACCATAATGCATAGCAATTCAATCATCCCTAAAAAACTTCCTTGTGTTATTATCCCTTTATAATCACATTCTCCCCCTATCTCTAACTCCTTGGAAACACTGATCTGGTATCTACAGTTTTTTTTGAGAATGTCATTAAAAATAGGATTATCCAGTATGCAGCTTTTTGAGACAGATTTCCTTCACTCAGTATGCCTTTGGGATTCACTCATGCTGTTACATGTGTCAATTGTTTGTTTCTTTCTCAAAGCACCATAGTCTGTTTTTCCAATCACCCATTGCAGGATATTTAGGTTGTTTCCAGTTTGGGCAATTATGCACATGAACTGCTATAACTATTTACATATAAGTGTTTAGTAAACATGAATTTTTTATTTCTCCTTGGTAAAGATTGAGTAGTGAAATCGTTGTGTCATATACTGAGTATATCTTTGATTTTTTAAATATCCAACTAAATATTTTCCAGAATATCTGTACCATTTTGCATTCCCACTAGCATGAGAGATCCAGTTGCTCCATATCCACACAAAACTCAGTATTGTTAGCTTAGCCAGTCTCACAAGTGTGTGATGATCCCTCACTATGGCTTTTATTTGCATTTCCCTGGTAATCAATGACATTAATTATTTAAAATGTGCTTAACTGACGCCCTTATATTCTCTTTAGGAAGTGTCTGTTCCAGTCCATTGTCCATTTTTCAGTTGAGCTGTTTTCTTAGGAGTTTTGAGAGTACTTTATTTATTTGGGGAACAAATACTAAGCTGAATATGTAACTTGCAATTATTTTTTGCCAGTGTGTAGATCGTCTTTTCATTCTCTTAACAGTGGTTCTCATAGCACAAAAGAATTGACTTTGATGATGTCTGATTTATCCATTCTTCTTTTATGCATTATGCTTTTGGTGTTAGATCTAAAGACTCCCTCGGCACAGGTCACAAAAGTTCTCCAAAAATTATAATACAGCTTTATATTTTATGTTTGGATATACAATGACTTTTTAGTTAATTTTTGTATAAAGATATCAGGCATAGGTCAAAGTTCAATTATTGCAGGTGGATGAGCAACTAGTTCAACACCATTTGTTGAAAAGACTATCCTTTCTACATAAAATTGCTTTTGCATCCTTGTCAAAAAATCAAATGGCTATATTTCTATGGATATATTTCTGGGCTTTATATTCTTTTTCACTATGTGTCAACTGATTTATGTGTCAATTCTTTTGTCGATACTATACTTTCTAGGCTACTGTAACATTATAATGTCTTAATATTGAGTAGTATGATGCTTCCAACTTCATCTGCCTTTTTCAAAACTGCTTTAGCTATACCTTTGTATTTCCATATAAATTTTAGAGTCAGCCTGTCTGTATCTGCAAAAATTACCATTTGAATTTTTATTGGCATTCTGTTAGATCTATATAACATTTGGGGAAGAACTGCTGAAATCTTTAAAAATCAACATTTTTAAGGCTGAATCTTCTAATTCATAAACACAGTATGCTTCTCCATTTATTTAGCTCATCTCTAATCCATTTCATCATTACTTTATAGTTTTCACTATATAGATTCTGTATGTTTTGTTAAATTTAAAGCTATGTATCTTTTCTTTAGCTACTGTAAATAGTATTCTTTCAAAATATTATTTTTAATTGTTCACTGTCAGCATATAGAAACATAGTTATTTTTGTTGTTGACTACATATCCTATGATCTTGCTAAACTGTCTCCTTGGTTCTCATAGTTGTTTCTGTTTAGAATGCTTGTGAATTTTTTCCACATAAAATCACACTAGCTGCAGAGACAGTTTCATTTCTTCCTTTTCACTCCACATGACTTTAAAAATTTGTTTTGGCTATGGCAGCATAGCCAGACTTATTGCTACACACGGGTTTTCTCTAGTTGTGCGAGTGGAGGCTGCCCTGTAGTTGCAGGCATGGGCTTCTCACTGCAGTGGCTTCTTGTTGCAGAGCATGGGCTCTAGGTCACCTGGGTTTCAGTGGTTGTGGTGCATGGGCCTAGTAGCCTAGTGGCAAGTGGAATCTTCCCAGAACAGGGACTGAACCTGGGTCCCCTGCCCTGGCACGTGGATTTCCACCCACTGGACTACCAGTGAAGTCCTCAATTTACATGCCTTTTATTTCTGTTTCTTGTTCATCTGGAATCTAATATTTCTAGTGTGACACTGACTAGAAATAGAGAGATTAAACATCTATGCCTTGATCCCCATCTTAGGGAAAACACATTTCGCTTTTCATCACTGAACATGATGTTAGCTGTTAGTTTTCTGTAGATGCCCTTTATCGAGTTGAGATTTTCCATTTATCCCTAGCTTGCTGAGCATTTTTATCATGAATGGGTGTTGTATTTTGTCAAATACTTTTTCTGTATCAACTGATATGATTGTGTACCTTCCCTTTTGTAAGGAAATGAGATTCCCTTTGACATTAATATGGTGAATTAGTTGATTCCTGAATATTGCCTTCCTAGGATATACTCTGCTTTGTTATGGCATATTCTTTTTATATTGCTAGATTTGACTTTTTAACATTTTACTGAGTTTTTTTTTCCCCTTCTATATCCTTGAAAGATCAGGATATCAGATAAAATAGATAAAAGTGTCTGTCACTCTTTTTTAGGTGTGTGTGTGGTACTGCCTTTATATAGTTTTGATATAAGGGCAATGCTGGCTTCATAAAACAATTTGAAAAGTATTCCTTTCTCTTCAATTTTCTGGATGAGTCTGTAGAATTGGTGTTATTTCCTTTTTAAAATGTTTCATAGAATTCAACAGTGAAACTATCTGGGAGATATTTTTGATGCTAATTTAATCTTGTTAAAAGGTATAGGAGTATTCAGGTTATCTATTCCATCTTGGATGAGTTTTAGTAGTTTGTGGCTTTCATAGAGTTAGTTTGTTTCAATTAAGTTGTCAAATAAATGTGACTAGGTTTGTTCAAAATAGTCCATGACTATGATTCCATGATCAGCATCTCTTTATGCAGGGTCTATAGTGATGTCTCCCCTTTTTCCTGATAATGGTATTTTGTATCTTTTTCTTCGTCAGTCTTACAAGAGACCAAACATTTTTATTTTTTCAAAGAATTCGTTTTTGGTTTCATTGTTTTTTCTATTGTTTTGTCTCAAATGTCATTGATTTCTGCTCTTACCTTTATTTCTTTCCTTCTGTTTGCTTTGGATTTTCTAGTTTTTCCTAACTTCTCATGGTGAAAACTTGGGTTATTGATTTGAGACCTCTTTCTTCCTCTAAACATTTACTGCTATAAATTTCCCTTTAATTACTGTTTCAGCTGCATCTCACACATTTTAATATATTTTCATTCTTGTTCATATCAAAATGTTTTCTGATTTTCCCTGAGAATTTTTCCTGCAAAAACACTAGTAGGAAAGAGCAAGGGCCTCACCTGCACTGTGAAGGTAACTGACAGGCCCAAGCCTGAGTGCCACCTCAACTTCACTTATTTGGTGGACAACTGGGACAGGGATACAGACAAGGACATAGCCCCACAGACTGCTCTGGGCTTTGGGGTAACAGTGCAGGGTGAGGCTTTTGTACTTTGTTTGGCACACAGCACATGCTGGCAAAACATGAGCACAAGTAAAGTCAGGCTGAGGACCATGAGACGACGTGGAGCAATACACAGGAGACAGACAGAATTATCAAGTAGGAAGGGTTGGGAGTTCTGGCCGCTCATACCTTGGCTGGTGTCTGGCTGCAGGGAGCTCAGAGGAAGTGGGGGTGAAGATTCGGGGGCCTCTACTGCTGGGTGCTCGGCCACCGGACAGATGATAAACCACCTCTTCCCAGTGTGCAGGACTAAGAGGCAGGACAAAACAGCTGTTGAGAGTGAGTAGGTGACCCCTCCCTGCCAATATCAGACCTGTCAAATGGCGATTTGAGGAATTCATCTCACACCAGTGGGGAGGATGTACAGCCCACTGAGGGGGCTCCTCACTGGCATTAGAGGCTCTCAGAAGTCCCCCCAGCAAGGGCTTATTTCCAAGGTCACCTGAAGTACATCAGTGAAGTGGTAATGCTGGCTAGGGGACCAGCAGGGCAGTGAGTCCACACCAGGCTCAGTCCCCACCCAGACCAGACATGGCTCTTCAGACAGGGGAGCTGTCCCCAGATGGGGACATGCTCACCATACACTCCAGCAACCCCCCAATGTGATGGCCAAAACCCCTTACAATATGCTCAGTGGGGGACCCTTATCAAATGCCTACTGGGAGCAGAGAAAGGACAACGGCAGACACGACTCCTCCGAATTCATGTCTGATTGGCAGGGACAGCCATGAAGGGAGACATACCATTTTGCTGGTACACCGGGGCGTTTGCTTGGGATTGGCGATTCTCCTGAAAGAGGTAAAGGATCAGAACTCAGCCGACTGCATGGAACAAGAACTTCCTTCAGAGCACAACACTATCTCAAATCATCTGAGAGGCCTCGGACATTTCTAACTGGACCGAAGGCGCCTACCCTCCCGGCCACCTCACCCGACACTGCATGGCATACAGGTTCCTCTAGCAGGCCACATCACAGTGCTGTACTCGCAGAGCCTGGAGCTGGGGTATAAGCAGGCCCAGAGCCTCCCAGGACCTCCTAAGGGGGACTTACCTCCCCAGCACCCAGGCCACAGGTGCTGAGGTGCGGCGGGCTCACCCCAGGGTCGGAGGCACGGTCCACATCCGTGTCCTCACTGAGCATATCCTCTGCCTTGTCCATGACATCCTTCATCTGCTCAATGAATGTCTCCCGCTCAGCCTGCAGGATGAAGTCGTGCTCTACCTGCAACAACACATCAGCCTTGCTGGTGGGGCTGTGCCTCAGGCCACTGGCCACACAGCGTCTTCACTGATTTATTTGGTTTCTACTCTGGACTAAGCCAAGAGGGGAAACACGGCCACTGAACTCAGTTACCAACATCAGGGCTACACAGTTCAGCAAGAAGCCACAGAAGGCCTCCAGGTGATGGGCCAGTGCTATCTCCAAGAGGCAGCCACTGGCAGAGGTGGGAGGACAAGCAAGGCTGGCAACCAGTACTCCCCTCGATGGGGCTGGCATGCATGTGCCCAGTGACACAAGGAGACAGCCTCACAGTCCCAGGGGAAGAGCTATGGGCTCATCTGACCAGGCAAGACAGTAGCCTCACCATGTAGGTAGCGATCTCGTCAGGCGCATCCCCATCCAGGTCAAACTTGAACGTCACCATCTTGTGGTTGTGCGTCTCCAACTGGCACTCCACCATCTTGTCACCCGTGTTGCACACCTAAAGGATACTCAGGCAGTGAGACCAGGGAGGACACCGTGCCCAGCCTGCCCTGTCTTGCCAGCCTGCTCTGCCTGGCTACTCACATTCAGGATGGTCAGTCGGGGCCGACTGGCCCTCTCCTGGCGGGAGCGCACACGCGTGGACCTGCGGTGATGTTTCCGGGCAGCCTTGCCTTCCAGCTTTCCCCCACCAAATGCACCTTCGCAGCTGTCACTCATCTCTCTTCCAGAAGGGACGTCAGAGCCTCCATAGCTACATGAAAACCAAGAATGTTACAGCACCCAGGGGAACCCAGCCTGCCTCATGTGGGAAACTTGGCTTCCCAGAAAACCAACAGAAGCTTTACTGTCTGGGTGTGCTAGGTGGAAAACCCAGAGGGTCTAAAGCTGGCCATGCACAACAGAGGGACCCTGAGCCCACTGCCCCTCCTCACCCTGTAATATCTGTCCTGGACGGTGATGGAGTCATACGGAGCATATGACCTTTCTGACCCAGGACAGGATTAAGACACAACCCACCCCCATGCCTTGGCTCCCCCATCTGTTGAACAGCAATGGGAACACGTCAACAAGGTGGAGCTACTGTGGCATTTGAGCAGTTTGCAGAGCACTGAGCTTGGTACTGGCATGACCAGAAGGGTGGAACACAAGATCACTT
Organism: Oryx dammah; assembly: GCF_014754425.2. NCBI lineage: Eukaryota > Metazoa > Chordata > Mammalia > Artiodactyla > Bovidae > Oryx > Oryx dammah. Next base: position 83,099,174 of record NW_024070185.1, on the reverse strand, counting down.
CCTGTAACCAGCTCTCTCCCTAAATGCAACATTGACCATGCCTGAGGTGCTGGGAGACCTGGGATGTGGTCCAGACTCTGCCCTGCTCTCCCAGCCTTCCACAGTCCCCAGACCTGGTGACTCTCCATCCATAGCCTCTCCCTGCCCTCAGCATTGCACACCAGCACCAGGACCCAGAATACAAGTGGGAATATCTGACTACCAAACAACAGCAAGCACTGACAAACCCCCCAGAGGAGCTCCTTGAGGCTCCTCCAGGTCAGGCTTGGAAATGGGCGACGTTGTTAGAAGCTCTGACATACGAGGGCAAAGTGTGCCATTACCTCTCACAGCTCTGAGGGAGGCTGGGCTGCTTGTCCTGCGAGGCCTGCTCCTGAAATAAAACCACGGAAAGGAGGCCAGGTCACATTCATTCCCCTGCGACACAGCTGCGTGCAGTCTGCCATCTCCCCACCATCACCGCCCAGCCCGCCACCCACTCCCTTCTGACTGCAGGGAGCAAATCACGTGCAGGCTGGCAGGAGTGATTTTATGGCAGGGATTTTATGTTTAACACTTAGAGCCAAGCAGATTCCTATAAGCTGGGGCCACCTCCTTTCCAAACATGCTAACCCACTTTGATCATCCCTACGAGAGAGCACATGGCCCAGGAAGAATTATCACAGGTTCTTCCCATCGCCTCCAAGAAAAGCACTCTGAATCCATGTGTAAAAATCAGGGTCTCCAGCTGGACGTGTGATTAAGGAAAATCCATCCAGGGACAGCAGAGGGAGAAGAACAGCACCTGTGGCTGTCCCTGGACACACACTTCCCCCTTCCTGAGGGTATTCTGACTTCTGGAGCTGAGCTGCAAGGTCACAGCACAGGAGGGCTGCAGTGATGCTGGGGTCAGGAATCAGGGTGACGGGCTGGGGGCTGAGCCTCTAGGGGAGGGCCACACACCTCGGGGGCTGGCTCCACTGTCAGCTGAACGGTCGGGCAGGGACCAGGGATCCCAGGCCCACTGGGCAGCGGCAAGTTAGCAGGCGGCAGGAGAGCAGCGGTCTGGACAGGCACACTCTGAGGAGCTGCCATCACTGTGGGGGCCAGAGAGCCGGGGAGCTGAGGCAGGAGCTCGGGGGCAGGGGGCAGCAGCACTTCCGGCAGAGGTGGGGAGAGAACGGCGGCAGGCACAGGCACTGTGGCGACCTGGGTGGTGACATCCACAGCATATGTAGGCGGGTGGCCAAGCAGGATCTAAGGACACAGGCGACAGGGATGCGACTGGGGTGTGGGCCATCGCCTCCCCTGAGGGTCCTGGACCAAAGCAGGCGCTTCCATCACCCAAGGGGGTGAGCAGGTGATGAGGACGAACCTCCCCACCCAGCCACACCCCACAGACAAATCACAGCATGAGTGTATGCAGATTTAGCAAAACCAAGGACAAGACACTCTCATGTCCCCATGTGTATAAAATCAAACCTAAAACCGCATTTCATCCATGAACCTCCAGCTGTTGTCAGGCTGAGAAGCTGGAAGTGCGGCATCCACTTAGCACCTCTCTGGGCTCCCTGCCACCACCCTACAGGGCCAGATCACCATGCTACTCCACCCCAGCCTCCTGTCAGGTCAAAGCCTGTGTTCCAATCCCAGCCGTGAGCAAGAGGGGCTGCGGACCTCAGCCTTCCATGGGGTGACTTAGAAACTGGGCCAGATTCCCTCCTGTTCCCTCTTTAAAGGCTTTCAGGGGAGAGGCTGAAACAGGTTGAAGGAGAGCCACGGCCTGAAAGGGCCCTGGTTTGGGGTTGAGGTTGGGAATGGGAATGCTACAGGGCCTACAAGTATGAGACTGATCAGACACGTAGTATGTGGGCTGAGATGTGAAAGCCACAGCCTAGCTGTGGAACTTTCTCTCCTGGACAGATGCCCCAGCCTCCAGGGGAGTCTCTTCCCTTGGCACAGGGAAGCCTCTGGGCAGCCAGCCTAGCTCATCAGTAAACTCCAGATCCTCTGTTGGCAAGACCACAGGGAGGCCACCAGGCCTGGGCAGTGACCTCTAGGCACCCACACCTTCTCCAGCCGCTAGCTAAGCAGACAACCCAGTGTCAGCAGTGTGCCAGGCCAGCACAGGGCACAAGACACAGGCCGAGCAATGATACCCCCAGGCCTCCACTCAGCTCTTGGCTTTCCCCAAATGACCCTGAGCCTTGAGTCAGTGTTACTCCAAGTAAGAGATCAGGGAGGTGGTCGCTCAGTCAGGGCACTGGACTGACGATAGGCCTCCTCACGCTGGTTTTGAAACAAGCACCAGCCTACTGGGCAATGGAAAATCACCCCTTCTTTCTTGAAATACGAACCCCTTCTCGAAATCAGGGACAAACATCCAGGAGAATCCATGCATACCTATGACGGTGCCTCATTCTAGAATGGATTCAGTGCAAAATGAGTTAGGGGGACACCTGGCCCCGTAGCACACTTTCAGTATGATTCCTCACAACAAAATCAAATGGGCAGGAGCCTGAGCTTAAAAGGCAAAGGACATGCCCACTGGCACATGGCCACTGAAGCTTAGAGCCAAGGAGGATCCCTAGGTAAGAGGCTCCCTAGGTAAGAGGATGCCCAGGTGAGATCCCTGCCCCTAAGATGAAAGCCCTAGGCCAGCTCCTCTCCGCACAGGAGGCTGGGTAACAGGCTTAGAGTTACAAAACGCACATTGGCTGTGCAGGTGTGTGGAGCCACAGGGAGGCCCTCCCAGCCAGCAAGGGGGGTGTCCCTTCACTGGCAGCCCAACAAGCTGCCCATGGCCCTCACCTGACTCTGAGACATCACCCTTGGGACCAGTGGCCCATGTATACCCAACACGGCCCAGGTCATCACCAACAGCCCCCATCAGAACCCCATTTTCTTCATTTGCTGACTGCAGAGATGGGGGCTGTCCACCTACTTTCCTTTGGCAGGTAACAAGCAGTGTAGCCTCTCCAGTACCCATGGAGGGGCTGACATGGCTGTACCAAGACTGCCAACTCTATGCATGTGAGGGCAGATGCCACAATGCCCAGCATGGCCAGGGACCCTCCGCCCCCAGAGACAGCTCCTCCAACACCTGGGAAGGAACAAACAGTGACACTTTTAGTCACCCCAGTCCCCAAGGCTCCTAACACATGCTGGGAAGTGAGAGGAAACATTAGACATTCCCCACACTGGGTGAGATGCTGCAGTCATGGGACAGCGCTGCCTGCTTATCCATTCCCACTCTGCTACCCGGGTGAAGGTCCGGAGAAGGAGCAGAGATCTGTGAGCCCCTTATGTGCTAAGGGGTCTCCCAGCACCTGAAGGATGGGCCCTGGCCAGCAGGTGGGTTACCTGGCTTCCAGCACTGGCAGCCGGAGCAGCCTGCTCCGGGAGGCGGGCAACACTTGGCTGGTGGGGCTGTGGCAGCACAGGGGGTGTCGGCTGGGGAGCGGCAGCCTGCACAGTCTGCGCCGTGTGGAGGGGAGAAGGCGGGACGTCGCTGGGCACCATCTGCGGAAAGGCCGCTGGGTACACGGGCTGCGCCGGGAGTTGGGCCACAGTTGGGTGAATGGACAGGGTGCCCACACCCTGTGGGGCCACAGCCAGCAGAGGGATGGCGGTGGCAGTCGCTGCCACATTTGGCACGATGGTCCGGCATGGCACAGCCAGCGGTGCCCCAGCAGGGTGAGGCAGCTTGACTGTCTGCAGAGGCAGAGCCGGCGACGCAGGCAGGGGAGCAGCGGTGGCATTGAGTGGGAGGCTTGGCAAGATGACAGCTGGAGAGAAATACTGAGACGGCGGAGGCGCGGTGGGCCCACTGGTGGCTGGCAGGTCAGGAAGAGCTGTGGGGAGGCTGTCAACTGTGGCCAGCGGAGCGATGGGGGGAACAACAGGAAGTGGAGGCATCTGAAAGAGAACAAGCTCATCAGGACTGGGCTCTGCTGGCAGCACACTGCCCTGGGTGAGAGGGTCCACGTCACCCCACCAGGACTTGGGCCCTGCTGGCAGCACACTGCCTTGGGTGAGAGGGTCCACGTCACCCCACCAGGACTGGGCCCTGCCGGC